>NW_026938785.1:0-87390 GCF_032062105.1 Saccostrea cuccullata
GCCTGCACGGGGGGCGCGCAAAATGACTGAAATGACTAATATATTTAATATAGCCATAACTTTAACATTTTCCGATGAAATGCTTTGAAACTCATTATATAAGGATATATTAATAGTGTAGATAATGTGACACTGTCAAATTAGCAAAAACTCACGCGCATTTACGTGCGCTTCGCTCTGATTGGCTGAAACAAAAATCTCAATATCTTTTCCGTTTTTTGACGAAATGGTATGAAATTTAAAATATAAGCATACTTTAAGATGTCCTACAACATGATGTATAACATTTGTCATGAAAGCATGCGCATGCACGTGCGCTGCAATCTGATTGGCTTAAACTTCAAATGGCTGTAACTCCCTTGTTTTTCAACCAACCACGATAAGATTTAGAACATAGACAGACACAATAGACTCCTATAAGAGGTTACGATCATCATGCACATGCATGCACGCGCATGCACGTGCGCTTTGCTCTGATTAGCTGAAACAAAAATCTCAATATCTTACTTGTTTTTTGACAAAATACTTTGAATTTTAAAACATAATCATACCTTAATACGTCCTAAACTATGATATATAAAAGTTTTCAAGAAACCACGCCCATGCACGTGTGCTGCGATCTGATTGGCTTAAACTTTAAATGCCTATAACTTTTTTGATTCTCAACAAAACAGGATGAAATTTAGAATATGAATAGATATGACGGATTCTTACATTATGCTACTATCAAACTTGAATGCAAGGATTTGCATGCACGTGTGCGCGCGCAATGCGTTAAATGACCGATTTACTTGATATAGTCGTAATTTTTTTTATGAAACGTTTCAAAATTCAAAGAATAGAAACACATTAAAAGTGTAGTCACGATGATATAGCTTTCATGCATTGCACCTTCGCGCGCGTGCAATGATCAAATGACTTGTATACTTGATATGGCCGTTACTTTTATATTTCTTTATGAAATGCTTTGATGACCTTGACCTTTGACCTTGACCTTTGACCCCTTGACCCAAAGGTCACAATCCAGCTCAAGTTCGTAGATGTATTTACAAAATCACTTTAACAAATGCTTTTAATAAAAAAGTCAACCCCCCCCCCCCTTCTCCTTAAAAAAAAAAAAAATCAATAACAACGTAGAAAATTTCTCTGAAACTCGATCAGCACCTGGGATCACATAAAATTTCACTTAAGGTGCAGAAAAGACTTCATATAAAGTTTCCTGAAAGTTTTACGGTAAGTCTCTAAAGTATATAGAAATTATGAATTTTTACGGCAAAAATTACAAATTCTGTCGTGTTTGAAATTTAAGTGCAGACGAACAAAGATATGATATAAACCTTTTAAAGCCTATTTCTCCAGATGTCGTTAATAGCATTCAATTCTACTGATATGAATTAATATTTTAATACCAAGCATTTTTTCTTTTTTTTCACCATTGAAATTTATCTGAATTTTTTTTTAGAATTACACAATCCCCAGAAATAGCGAGTTTCGGTATATTAAAAAGCAATACACGTTTCTTTCCAGTAAAACCTCACGTGTTTGAATTCATGAAAAAATATTGATAAGGGGGTGTTAAACAATACCTGTCACATTAGCTGACACCAAAAAACCAGGGTACGTACACGACATTTTCTGATTTATTTGCATATATGCAAACAGGGCTACCCTCAAATCCACGTGTTTTCCATGTCTTTATAAACATCACAAAACCCCCCGGAAGTACCCTTTATGCCCTGGAAAAATGTTCCTGTCAAAAAACTTTATTTATTTATGAGTAGATAAAATTTCCTAGGCACAGGTACCGAGTTGTCCAACTGGCCGGGAAAGGGAAAATTTAAAAAAACTCTCAAAAGAAAGGAAAATCGGCTTAATGTTGGACCTACAATTGACTAAGTTATTTTGATTGGTCAATTCCGGTGTGGTACCCCTGTCGCCTTGAACCCGTCCTGTTTTTCTGAAGAAAACCAACTCCGAGCCCGATGTAAAAATCTTGTGTATTATTCCTGGGAAAATTTTGTCCTCGAGTGATCTTGTAAACTACACATCTGACTAAGGTAAAATGTTTTTAGGGTCAGTAGACATGTTATGTAGATTTGCCAAACAAAGGTCATTTTGCGCGCACGTGCTTGCAAGAGCGCGCACGTGCAACACGAGAAATGCCCAATATAATTGATATAGACGTTACTTTTTCAATTTTTGATGAAATGCTTTGAAACTCGTAATATAAGGATAAATTAGTAGCATAGACAATATGACATGGTCAAAATAGCAAGATCTCACGCGCATGCACGTGCGCTTCGCTCTGATTGGCTGAAACTAAAGACTCAATATCTTTCTTGTTTTTTGACGAAATTCTATGAAATTTTGAACATAGCCATGCATTGGGATATCCTACAACATGATATATAGCAATAATTATGGAAATACGTGCATGCACGTGCGCTGCAAACTGATTGGCTGAAACTTTAACTAGCTATAACTCTCTTGGTTTTCAACCAAACAGGATGAAATTTGGAACATAGGTAGATATAATAAACTTCTACAAGATGATATGGACACCATGCACATGCATGCACGTGCAAGTATGTGCGCTGCAATCTGATTGGCTGAAACTTTAAACAGCTATAATTTCCTTGGTTTTCAACCAAACGGGATGGGATTTAGAACATAGATAGATGTAATTGACTTCTACAAGAAAGTATGATCACCATGCTCGTGTATGCACGTGCGTGCACGGGAAATATGTAAAATCGAAATACACTTGAAAGTGCGTATTTTTTTTAAAATTTTGGTTAACTACTTTAATATTTAGTATAAATAATATATAGATTGTGTACACAATATGAAATGGCCATTACTTATATGCATTCACATGCGCACGTGTGCATTGCTAAAATTTGAATGAACTTGGTACACTTCTAGGTAAATGTTGTTTAAGTCTCAAGTTTGTCTTCTTTAATGAATCTTACCGGGAATACGGCACCAAAAGGGAGTTGGGGAGCGTTTGGGGAACATCTGTAACGGTTCCCGTTACAATTAGCACTAGTTATTATTCTTTTTTCTTCTTATTTCTTCTCCGGTACTTTTTTGTCCGGAAGTGTTCTCAGAAACTGTTCATCAAACTAAGTTAAAACCTTTTTAGGGTTAGTAGGCATGTTGTGTAGATGTGCCGAACGAAGGTCATTTTGCGCGCATTCGCATGCACGTGCGGGCGCGTGCAATGAGTAAACTGACTGATATATTTAATATGGTTGTAACTTTTATATTTTTTCATAAAATGTTTTGAAACTCATTATATAAAGATATATAAGTTGTGTAGATAAGATGACATGGTCAAATTTGCATGAACTCACGCGCATGCACGTGAGCTTTGCTCTGATTGGCTGAAACAGAAATATTAATATCTTTTTTGTTTTATGATGAAATGCTTTGAAATTTCTAACATAGACATGTATTAAGATGTACTACAATATGATATATAAAATTTTTCATGAAATCACGCGCATGCACGTGCGCTGCAATCTGATTGGCTGAAACTTTAAATGACTATAACTCCCTTGGTTTTCAACCAAACAGCATGGGATTTAGAACATAGGTAGACATAAAGGACTCCTACAAGATGGTATGGTCACCATTCACATGCATGCACGTGCGTGCACGTGCGCTTTGCTCTGATTGGCTGAAACAAAAATTTCAATATCTTTTCTGTTTTTTTTTTTACAAAATGCTTTGAAATTTAAAACATAGGCATACTTTAAGATGTCCTATAATAAGATATATAATAATTGTCATGGAAACACGCGCATGCACGTGCGCTGCAATCTGATTCGCTGAAACTTTAAATGGCTATAACTTACTTGTTTTTCAACCAAACAAGATGGGGTTAAGAACATAGACAGACATAATTGACTCCTACAAGAAGGTATGGTCATCATGCACGTGCGTGAGTAAAATAGTGTAGACAAGATGATATCGTCATTACGCTCATGGAATCACATGCGCACGCCTGCATTGCTTAAATTTGAAATACTTGGTATACTTTTGGGAAAACGTTGATTACGTCTGAAATGCATAGATTTTGCCTTCTTTAATGAAACTCACAGGGAATATGGCACGAGAAGGGAGTTGGGGAGCGTTTGGGGAACATCTGTAACGGTTCCCGTTACAATTAGCACTAGTTATTCTTTTTTCTTCTTATTTCTTCTCCGGTACTTTTTTGTCCGGAAGTGTTCTCAGAAACTGTTCACCAAACTAAGTTAAAACCTTTTTAGGGTTAGTAGGCATGTTGTGTAGATGTGCCGAACGAAGGTCATTTTGCACGCATTCGCATGCACGTGCGGGCGCGTGCAATGAGTAAAATGACTGATATATTTAATATGGTTGTAACTTTTATATTTTTTCATAAAATGTTTTGAAACTCATTATATAAAGATATATAAGTTGTGTAGATAAGATGACATGGTCAAATTTGCATGAACTCACGCGCATGCACGTGCGCTTTGCTCTGATTGGCTGAAACAGAAATCTCAATATCTTTTTTGTTTTATGATGAAATGCTTTGAAATTTCTAACATAGACATGCATTAGGATGAACTACAATATGATATATAAAATTTTTCATGAAATCACGCGCATGCGCGTGCGCTGCAGTCTGATTGGCTGAAACTTTAAAAGAGTATAACTCCCTTGGTTTTCAACCAAACAGCATGGGATTTACAACATAGGTAGACATAAAGGACTCCTAGAGGATGGTATGGTCACCATTCACATGCATGCACGTGCGTGCATGTGCGCTTTGCTCTGATTGGCTGAAACAAAAATCTCCACATCTTTTCTGTTTTTTTACAAAATGCTTTGAAATTTAAAACATTAGCATACTTTAAGATGTCCTACACTATGATATATAATAATTGTCATGAAAATACGCGCATGCACGTGCGCTGCAATCTGATTGGCTTAAACTTTAAATAGCTATAACTCCCTTCTTTTTCAACCAAACAGGATGGGATTAAAAACATAGACAGACATAATGGACTCCTACAAGAAGGTATGGTCATCATGCACGTGCGTGCACGTGCAAATGAGTAAAATCGTGTAGACAAGATGATATCATCATTACGTTCATGCAATCACATGCGCACGCCTGCATTGCTTAAATTTGAAATACTTGGTATACTTTTGGAAAAACGTTGTTTACGTCTTAAATGCATAGATTTAATGAAACTTACAGGGAATATGGCACGAGAAGGGAGTTGGGGAGCGTTTGGGGAACATCTGTAACGGTTCCCGTTACAATTAGCACTAGTTTTATTTGAAATTGAATCAGGGTTGTACCATTGACAAGAAATAAGATTTGATTTTTAAAAAAAATTAAAAGACACACCTGCTAGATAATTTTAAAAGTGTGAAAAGTGTAACTATTAAAATAAATTTTTCTTCAACCATTTAATTAGTGGTATTGCAGTGCCAAGTATTTACAATCAGTTTGTATTGTTGTAAGGTTGTATTGTTGTAAGGACACACTTTTAAAGAAAACACAAGGACCCCTTGTTTATTTATATATCACAAAAAATAGGTAATTATCAGGAAATTAATAAGATAAAATTAATTGACTTTAATTTTTCTTCAGTATAGATAATTGTTTAATGGGGTATAAATTGTAAAAATGACAATTTCAATATTTAAATGTAAAAAAGAAAAAAAAACAATATATAAATAAAAGGGCAATGTGTTCTCATAGAAATAAGTCGTAAAATTAAGTTGGAATCAATTTTTTTGTAAAACCCCTATATAGAAGGCTGTCCCGAGGGCACAAATATTGGCATGGTGCCAAGAAATGATAATGGTTCATTTTTTGTTAATATTGAGGGATATACGAGGGTTGTCCCGTAAAATCGTGGACAATTTGTCTAGTTTGAAAAATAATCATCACTGCGTTCTGAAATTTTCACCACTTTTTAGTAGATAAATTATGAATATACATAGCAAATTTCAAATAGATATATGCATAGGTAATAAAATTGTGATATTTTATGTTATGTACTGTATCGCCCTACGGCGCACGGATGATAACGTCAAAGTGTCCAAAACAGCGTCACGTTTTATCTTTGCTAAACTTAAAGATGGATAAGCCCCACTTAAATTTAGAAATTTTATTGATTTACATATGTGAGTATCTATGACCAGTTAAGAAGCCAATGTGGCACACTCATAGGATCTTCTGAATATTTATTAGCAAGTTACAGACAGTATTCTCACCATCATTCAACTAAAAGAGAATCTCACATCGACGGTCGACAGTGACAGCGTCCTTTGCTATTACAAATGGCAGTCTGTCCACATGTTATGTACTATTTGGGGACTCGACCACGAAGATTTCACTAAGAAAACTTTCATTTCATTTATATACTAAAGATCTGGTGATATTTTTCATATTTTCTTTTTTCTGTATTCATTTAAAGTCTCTTAAGGCGTCATTACAACATTCTGATCTATCTGAACTGCTCTCCGGTGCGCCGTAACGTCATAAAAAGTCGCCATTTTTCGTGTATTGTGTTTATTACTTTCCCATTTCAAATGCTTGGGAAACTGCCAAAAATTAACCAAATGCCTTGAAATTTTTAAAAAGACGACAGAATTGATTAAGAAATGGAATTAGGATAATTTTCATCCTAATCTTATGTATTGAAAACTTTTATTACCAATTAATTCTTATGTCTTCTCTAATATAACCTTGCTATTTTTACCGTGCGCCGTAGGACCATACCTTGTGCACATTCAAGCAGAATAAAATCCTTATTTTTGAATATATATTATCAAAAACACCATGATTCACTTAAATATGATGAATAAACATTTACTGAAAATTTCAGCTTAGTGCGCCCATTACTTTTCGAGAAAAACGTTTTGTCCACGATTTTATGGGACAACCCTCGTATTTCTTAGAAAGTGACGCTTCTTTTTTCAGAATTTTGTGCATTTAAGAATCTCTAGGATATTATCCCAACAATATGTAAAATCCACCTTTGGACTCTCAAGGACAGAAAAGTTATATCGTAATGAAATTACCTTAAATTCAAATGATGGAAAAATTCATGATTTTATAAGTTTTACTTTTAACAGTAATTTTAATGAATTTTGTGTAAAATATTTACATATATAAACAATGAAAATTATTTTTAATTTCATAAAAGCTTTAGATATTTTTTTTTCTGCTTTTCCTGTGAAAAAAAAACGTATTTTGCTATTTATTTGGATTTTGTTAGAATTATCTCCCCTGTTGCACTCATCTGTAGAGAAGGTAGATAATGATTATGTTTACGAAGTTCATAAACAAATGTCTGTCATCTAATCGTTTTAGGCATAAATTATGTGTGGTTTGAAGAAAATCGTCCCTCCTGTGAATGTAATTTGTTACGTATATACTAGTGGCCGATGTATAAAATGCATAAAAAATTATGAAAACATCGGGATCGATGTACGGTTCCGTTACCACGTGTAAACATTATGGCATCCTGAGCATTCTATATATAGAGGTCGCGTCATCAAGCTAACACTAACGTTGATGTGAGGATCACGTGACCTGGTGTACACATTGTTGTTGATGTGAGGATCACGTGACCTGGTGTACACATTGCATCCTGAGACGTTTTGTTACCGTTTTGTACGTCCTCAGAAAAAGATTCAGGTGCGTGAATTGTTAACGAGTCTTCAGATTCTGACTCTGATTTTGATGAATATGATTCTGACAGCAAACATTCATTTGGTAGCAAGACGGATGTAGTGATGATGATACATGTACCGAATCAACAATAAAGAGACAGGTAGGTGGATCTTGGTTTATAATACTATGTATCTTATAAAAAGGCTTATTGATATGTTAAAAAATAAATAAATAAACAATTTTGATGGGGACTTGATTATGGACAAGAGAAGATTTTTTACAAGACACTATCAGGTCTGGTACAATCACTAGATTTAGCTACGCAGCTTTATTTACCTACCTGAAGTAGCTTTATTTAGCTAACAAAGTAATTTATTTCTATAAAAATACCTATGAGCTAAATTTAGTGATTATATTGGACCTGAATATTTACCTAGCAAACCTGTCAAGAGAAATTTCAAGGTTGGTACTTGTACATGTAGCAATAAAAATATCTGTATAAATTCAAGAATATTGCAAAATATTGACATCTGCAGAATTATAAATAGCATAAGTAGCCTTTGTGGGGGTGATGAAGAGGGAATGAAAAGTTGAATAGGTCCAGGGTTTTCAAAGACTGTTTACTAATAGGTTTCATTAAGAATTGGAAAGATGGGTCTTCACTGTCAATTAAATCACCATTGTTGCCTCATATGTGGGCTGCATGATTATATAAAAGAATATCATTTTTCAGATATTTATGAAATGTTATGAAGATGGCTACAGTTATGATTTTTCGGCTTTTCAATAATTATTTAAAGGAAAAAGAGTTGTCAAATTACTTGTGCAGACTTTTCGAATTAAAGGTCACCATGTGTTCCTTGACAGGTTTGTGTTTAAAACATAACTGATATTATGAATATAATTCTGGGAAATTATACTTTGTAAAGAATACCGGTATTTCCTTTCATTCTTATATTTCTCTTGCAATTTCAGATTATTCAAATTCATTTCCCTGGTTAGGGCTGGGCTTTACAATGGGATTTTCAGCTGTGGAGCTACATGTATAAAGACTTACTACATAGGGTTTCCAATGTAGCTTTGTGAACAGAATCCAGAAATAAGAAAAGGAGAGACAATGCAGATGCAGCATTAGCATTACCAATTACATACCACTGCTGAGAAAATGGTAAAGATATGTTATATTATTATACCTCTACTGTAATTACTCTGTATAAATTGATACCATAAAAAAAAAATCTCTATTTCCCCAAGAAGTGACTATTGCCCTCATCTGAAGACTACTCCCTGGAAAATCAGAGCTACTCCCTGGGACTTCTCCTTCATGAATATTTATTGGTAATTTTAACCAATCAAAGTGTTCAGTGGGTGTAGCGTTCAAGGAATCTCGAGTCTGTGACATCATGTTATTAGCAATGTAGCTATGACGTCAAAACATTTTGATGTGTGATGTCAAAATCATACTTGAATTCTACCAAAATGAAGCCAACGATAATTTTTCAAAATGTCAGTGAAAATACTTTTAAAAAATAATTTAATTGTTTAAGGACACGATGCTTCACTTATCACACAATATGTTAAACCGCATGCATTTGTAATTATGCCTCTACAGTTTTTTTTAAAATGTCAGAATATCTGGACAAAAAAATTTAAATCGCCTATCATTGTTTCGGTATAATAAAAAAGTTATGGGAACTCGGGAAATAGCAAATTTCCCCTTGGCAGAGAACTATTTCCTCCGGGAAATAGTTTCCTCCCTCGGGGAATCATAAATTAACTATTTCCCTCATACCCATTTCATAACTGTATACTATAGTGCATGGATAGGAATTGCCTTGTCTGTCTGTTTATTTGCCACATGCATTTTTCCTTACTCTGTTACTTTACTTCAAGGATATATGAAGTCTTGTTTTCTTCAAAGATAGCCAGAAGCTTACCTAAGTCATTTAATGACATTTTCTTCAATTGATAAATATAAATGTAGCATTATCATAAACATGACATTCATTTTAAAAATCTTAGAATATGTCTAGTATATGGTTTATTTCAATTTAATTTGAAAACTGTCCTTTTTCACAGGTACATGCCTTGAGTACTACTTTTGTGTATTTGGAGACAGTCCAGTTGTTCTTTAAACCAGAAGTGGAAATGTCAGTGCTTGTTAAATTTTCTCCAGAAGTTATTGGATGCTACATAGGAAGAAAATGAGGTCATACCGAACAGAATAGTTTGGATACACCTTATAGATTTTGAAAGCTTGAGACTTCAAGGTAAACCCAAATGGTGTACCAAACATGAAGAAAAAAAGACAGTTTATGATTGAAGAAGCTTGTATAGTAGCCAAAATTTCAGGGTTTTTCATATATGTTAACTTATACAATTTTATTGGTACATGTACTTAAACATTGTTAATATCTTGATATTTAATATGTATCAGGCTTCACTTGCAGGAATACACAAAAATTCAGAGTAGATTTTAAATGTTTTTTATGTAAGAAAAGATCAAAGTTCAAGGTCAACAGTGCTTTAGTTTTACCAAATATAACACTATTATAAAGACTACAAGTAATTTCTTGTATACAGGTATAGCAAATAATTCAGAATATGATATGGGGAAACTGTGATTTTTTATTTTAAATCTTACCTTAATTTAGAACCATGATGTATACTTAAGCAAGTAGATTTTTTTTCAAGCATACAAAATTTCAAGGTCATTATAATTTTGGAAGTGAATATAAAATATCAGGAAGCAGTCAAGCATTGTAATTATTTTGTTGTTGAATGTACTTAGTTATTGAGTAATATTCAAATTTTAATCTGCAATGAAATTAAAAATTATAAATGTTTTAATTTGTTGATATTTAAAACTTCGTGTTCATTCATTTTGAGTTTGTTGCCATGACAATATGTCTGTCAAGAAAATGGCTCTGATATTCCTTTTTGTTCAGTTTGACCCTTGACCTTTGACATTGTGACCTCAAAATCTAAAGGGGTCCTCTACTTTTTAAAAAACCAGTGTACTAAATTTGATGTCTGTCAAGCAATGGGTCCGCAAGATTTTGAATGATTAAAATCTCTATACTGGTATATCGAGAATTATAACCCTTGACTTTTGACCTTGTGAACTCCAAATTAAAAGGGGCCATCTACTTATTAGTAGGTACCAGTGTACTATGTTTATTTATCTATTAAGCAAATGATTTTTTTAAGATAAGAGAGAACACACTTGGCCTACTGATTGACAAACAGGTACTAAGCAGTATGTGAATATCGCCCTGCTTAAAGAAAATGTAAAATAATATTTACAATTCTGGCACCCCCCCCCCAATTAACCCCATTTAACCCCCTAAGAAATAATTATTGATTGAAAAAAAAAAATGTACAATATACTGGTATTTTTCAACAGCAAAATTAAAATTTTTGAAAATATTTAAATCAGCAAAATAACTCCTTGATGAAGTTCAGGGATGAGAAAATTTGAAAATTCACAAAAAAATGTCCAACTTTAAGTAAAAAGTATAGCAAAATATTTGAGAGTCCATAGACAGATTTTTTATATAATTTAGACAGACATGTTGTCTAATGATTGGTATGAGATTGAGTTGATTCTAAGCGTCACTTTCTGAGTTATAAGTTTTTGAAAAGTAAATATTTTCAACAGTTTTCAAAAATCTGGAAATATGCCAGATTTGTGACCTTTTTGCACTTAAACGGGAGCACAGTTTGTGATTATGAAAAATTTTCTGAAACAAGTGTATCTTGTTACTTTCAACCATATATGGATATTTTTTATCATTACCAAGTAAAACGCTGAATTTTTAAATATAAAATCCTGTAAAATTCCTGTTTTCTCCCTGCGTAAGGACCAAGAATTCTATTTTTAGTAATAGGGTCGATTTAACCCCTTAAGTGAGACCACACTGAAAAAAATTTTCTGGCAAAATATTTCACACTATAGAAGAAATTTACACACAAAATATGAGGTTGATCCGAGAACCTTGCTCCCATAACCTCTTGCATGGTTTTCTCGTAGACATGCTCTTAATATTCCACAGAGCCAAAATGAATTTGAACTACCCTATATATATTGGAATCCGAAACTTCATAAGAATCCTTACAAACAAAGAGACATTGCAGGTTCCAGTAAATGTTCAACCAAGCCTCTTTCGTTACTTCTCACTAAGATTTTGACAATAGTGAAGGAAAAACTTCAAGAGCACTGTGCAACTATATATTCAAGAAGTGGTGTAAATTAGATGTGGATACTTAAAAATTCTAAAGAACCTTTGGACAATTGGAAATCACAAGACTTTACAAAAATCAACAGCTTAAAAACTTACGACTTTTCAACTTAATACACAACAATTCCCCATGACAAATTAAAATCCAGGCTTTTTGATATCATTGACAGCTGCCTCTTCAATAAAAATGGAACTCGTAAATTTACTTACCTCGTTATTGGTCATTTGCAAAATTATTTTGTTAAAACAGATTCTGATTGAACACATAAGTACTCTGAAGTTGACATCAAAAAGAAGCTTGAGTTTCTGATTGAGAATATCTATGTGGTTTTTGGAGACCAGGTATTCCAACAATCTATTGGAATTCCCATGTGTACAAATTGCGCTCCGTTATTAGCAGACTTATTTGTATATTCATATGAAGCAGAATTTATGCAAAATCTTGTGCGTGAAAAGAAAACACTTGCTGTGGCCTTCAACACGACATTTAGATATATCGACGACGTATTGTCAAGTAGTAATGATAATTTCCATTTCTACGTCGATACGATATATCCTAGTGAGCTTGAGATAAAAGATACCACAGAGTCCGACACTTCTGCTTCATACTTGGATATTTTACTTGAAAAAGACACTAATGGTAATCTAAAAACCAAGCTATCTTACAAACGTGATGACTTTAACTTTTCTATCGTCAACTTCCATAACTTATGCAGCAATTAACCTTCATCACCTGCATACGGAGTTTATATATCTCAGTTGATTCGATGCGCAAGAGCATGCTCTTAATTTCTTAAACGAGGTAAATTATTGACAAGCAAGTTGATGAAACAAGAATATCAACAGTCTCGTTTAAAGTTATCATTTCGTAAGTTCTATGGTCGATACAATGTTCTTGTCAGCAAATACAATTTATCATTGAGTCAAATGCTGACTGACGTTTTTCATACCAATTGTTAGTCCATTATTTATACACTGAATTGACGACGGATTTTATCCATTATTTCCTGATCATGACAAGGAGCACACGGCGGGTGTGACCGGTCAGCAGGGGATGCCCACTCCTCCATGGCACCTGATCCCACATCTAATGTTTCGGAGGTCCGTGTTTGCTCTGCTCGTATTTTGTATATTGTTTAATGGACTTTGAGATTAAATACTGTTCGTTATCTCTACATCCTTTTTACAAAAGGTATCTTGAATACCTGGTAGCTGAAAGCATGTTTCCGGGTCATTTCAACCAAAATATATCTCAATATAAAATCTATTCAGTGACACATTATGCGAATTTCAAATAGTTCATGTATTGTTTTTTTTTAAACCAAAATGTACCTCTAAGCAGGACATCTGATTAAACTTAGCAGTGAGAAAAACTTAAATTTCAAATAGTGGAAGGTACATACAATCATAGAACTTAGTAAATTAGGAAAAAGTTTGAAAAATAAAGATTGATACTAACTCTCAGTGTTAACACCCCTCCTTTCTTTTTTAACTTAAAATGTACTTTAAATCCTTTAAATTTTTGAAATACTCATGAATAGATTAAATGTTTTTAAAAAATGTCTTAATGAAATATAAGGGAGAAAAAATCCATTTGCAACATATTAAACATGGTTTTGATGGATTTGTATGTTTTGACTAAAAAAAGTTGGAGCATTTATCTGTTTAATGCATTCATGATTTCTATATTTTTTTTAAAATTAATGGGCTCTAGGTATAGAACTTTTTTAATTCAAGGGTTAAATAAAACTAAATCTAACTATGTGTCAATCAATAATTCAGACTATTTAATAAAAAAAGACAACAAATTTACTGAATATACAAATATTAAAAAAAAGCTACGGATTTTTTTTCATAATTTCTTGGATGACTGCTTTTTTCTGCAATGTTCAGCTGTTGGGATATAAGTCACACCCTAACACCCTCGTACAGTTTATTCATCGTTTTTAAGCCCTTAGTCAGTAGATCATTCATAACTTTTAGCAATTCTAATGTAATACTTGGTAATAAAAGACAAATACATAAAATGAATAGTTAAAGTCATATACGCTATATGAACGCCGAATTTTGTGTGAAACAAAATTATTAATGATTTAAAACACATGAAGTGTAATAAAAAATAATACTTTCCACAAAATTGTACTATAGATGTCGTTGTAATAACAAAACAATTAAACAATATCTAGGAATTAAGAATTCAGTCTTTTCATGAATATTGATAAAGGAAGTGCGTAAACAGAAGGCCTATATATAGAAACACATGTCCACGGGAAATCAGAGACAACGAGGTATGTTGCATTTTGACAACAATTATTAATGTAAGGTTAATATGCGTCATAACAGAGAAGATGGTTGATACTGAAATACATTAAAAGATAAAGTACCATTAAGTATCCACGTCAAAAGTGAGTAGTATCTCAAACGGTCTACCTTGTTTTCTTTCCGCCACGTGTGTTTATCAATCTAAAAGTAGCGACGGCGTCACGTGATGGATTTATTTTAAAATAGCTGTTTTTCTTTCCTTGCAGGATAATAAATAATTATAATTTGATAACTTTGAAACGCGTTTAATTTTGATGGTGTAATTTACAGTATTTTCGTAACTTTTATTGATAAACAAATTGTATCAATTTCCAATCGTATTTTAACTGGCGCAAGTTATAGCGTGTTTACTTTTAAATAATTAATTACCTGATGCAACCATCATCAACAATCAAACTGGCAACATGGACAAATGCGCCGTGACTTCTCTTCCCTGTTCAGACTGCACAAAGCATGACACTTTACAGGATGCTCTCATGTCCTTTTTTTCCATTGTCATTTAACATTTTCGTTTAGTGGTGAAAGGAGCAACACACAATGTTCAATTCTTTGCGTCGATGACTTTCTTCTGACTCGAATAACCGTGCAACTTGCTACGTTCCGTAAATAAACTAGTCCTCCATTATTGGTTCATCCACAGTGAACTCAAAGACTTCTGAGGTTCCTATGATTTTAATTGTTATAAGATCTTCAACTGAAAATGTCCTTTGTATTTACCCTAACAAAAAATACTATAGTTAAATATAGTTAACTATAGTTTACTATAGTTAACTATAGTAAATCAAAGTGTCAAAGTTTTGGCCAAAGTTTTTCAAAGTGTCCAAGTTTTTGCCAAAGTTTCTAAAAAAAGTTTTTGTCAAAGTTTTTCAAAGTGTCAAAGTTTTCGTCAATTTTTCAAAGTGTCAAAGTTTTCGTTAAATTTTTTCAAAGTGTCAAAGTTTTCGTCAAAGTTTTTCAAAATTATCACTATAGTTAATCAAAGTTTTTAAAGTGTCAAAGTTATCACTATACTTAACTATAGTAAACTATAGCTAACTATAGCTAACAATAGATAACTATAGTATTTTTTGCTAGGGTAGTCCCAATACTAAGTGACAACAAATATCAAGTATGACAAAGGAAATTCGTTACCGATTAACTGCTTAGCTTCCCTGGTTTAATTCTGCCGGATTCAAACGCTTTGGTGATTCCTAAGAGTTATCTCCAAGTAAACGCAAACCTAACCTTTAAAGTGCGTTCGATCAAACCTCTCTGTACTTAATACTACCCAATTACAATTCAATCGCACCTATACTTATATTAGATCTAAAAGTTATTTTTAGCATCGTGGATGATTCTTGCCTAAAAAAACAAAACAAAGAAAAACAACAACAACAAATCACAAAGTTAATTTAAACGAGTTTTGATCCCGATATTTTTTGTCTTAAACTTTGTTTTAATAATTTTTACAGAACTAGCTTAATTAAAAATCAATATAAACAATAAGAGTCATTGTGCTTTTTTTGGCGATAGAGCGAGTTTAATATTACCTTTTTGCACTAAAATTTGTGTCTTAATCAAAAATAACATCTTCAAAATCTTTGCTCGATTTTTTGTTCAAATAAATGAAGGGGCGAAAAAAATCTATTAGTCTACCGAAGAAATGTCAGTTTAAAGGGACATGGACACAGATGATTTCAGCAGATTTAAAAAAAAATTAATGTCTACAAATCCTAATAAAGTACTTGAACATTTTTCATATCCCCCTCCACCCTGATTGTTACAATTTCCGAGTCCTTTTCTTTTTCCATTGAGAAGGATCTCCACGTCAAATAACTTTTTTGATGTTTCACAAGTTGACCACGTAAAAACGTAAAGACCATTAGACGACGCTGTGAACACACCTGTATATTGATTGTATGCGTTTCCATAGTGAAAATATACACCATCGTACACAACCTCTTTGGAGGTGAAGTGTTTTTGTTGTGTATGCATTAAATGCAATAAATGTACCTGCAATATTATAAGCAAAATATTAGAAAAAAAGAATAATGAAAAAACAGCAAAAATTGGTATTATCTGTTCATAAGGTAACAATCAATTAAAACTGAAGACGATTCTAACGATTCCCAGTTATCATTTAATTTTCTTATGTAGTTTAATCAAACTTGGCCTTTTTGCAATGTCAAATGCTTATGAAAAGTTTATAACAAATGATACCTTAAATGAATATAACATGGATTTCAAAATATAAATTTCAATTTTGCATTATCTTTATAATGTGCCAAATATTTTTATTTAAAAATACATTGTCATGTATTCAAAAATAAAATATTAAAAGTACCTTTCGAAATAGTGCTTGGATCCTTTACACATCGATATTGGACCTCCAGATATTTAGAGTAATTAGGGCACGGGTCTCCGAAGTGTTGAACATCAGCGTGAAGGTGGCATGTCCTGTACCCATTGCAATTCCATTTCGTCCTGATTTCAGACGCCTCCAAACGACAGGTACGTGTTTTGGTTTTACCAAAAGGACATACCTGTTCGTCCGTTCGTCTGTAGCTTGCAGATAAAACCTGAATCTGGGTTCCTTTTGTACATCGGATAAAACCCTTTTGACTATCACAGAGAGCAAACGACTGGTCTTAAATGTAAGAGATTTTGGGTAAGTTCATATTACAGGTGAAATGACAATTTAAAAAAAGTAACAAGTGTAAACGATGAAATTACAAGATAATTTGTATAAGTGTTTGGAATTCACCTAAAGTCTCCACGTGTCTGAATGCCGATGACAAATCAAAACAGCAGCACCTTGGGAAAATGTATCTTTCGCCTCCAAAGATAGATAAATACATAGTATTCGATATGAATATTTCACCTCGATATGTTCAATGAAAGATAAATACGAAAATAAAAGAACAAACGCGCATATTTATAGATAATATGTGCGTGATTTAAGGTAACATATGTACTCCAATTATGAAATTGATATTTCGAAATTAAATTATATATACGTTGAAATATATTAGCATAAATGACACATTCACACGCTAAGGTTCGAATATTTACATTAATTGAAACATAATTGAAGGAGAATTTTCTTCCACAAATATATTTATATATTTCTATAAACCTCTTCAGTTAGAACCTATGTCGGAGAAGTCTTTGTCACAAGATTTTCAAACTTTTCAAAATGATAAATTAGCACTCGCTTATCAAAGAGTTAATAGCACATGACATGTTTCCTTGTTATAAAATGTATTACAGCCTGTGCAACTTGGAATGGTAATTATATACTGCGACTTCACATTGTCAGTCATTTTTAGGGTGCTTATCATAAAGAAAAATGAAAGATAAAAAAATACTTCTTTTTAACATCGTGGTTTATAGACGTTTTAACTGAACAATATAAGGCAATATTTCCCAAGAATAAGTTCTTTATTATTCAATTGACATAATAGATATGTCCACATTTAAAAACTGAACACCAATGAATTCCATTAATTGTTGATTTCCCAGCGTAAATTTGTGAATGTTTTTCAGATTTACGATGTGAATGTTTAACAATAATGTATTTTTCAATTTTAAAAGATATTTGATTTAAAAAAATGTAATTAATCATCAACCATTTAAAATATGCATGCATAATCAGCAAATAATTATGGGAAAGAATGCACATCATATCACGAAAGACATTACAAAACGTAACCACAATCGTTACACATCATTGACTCAGATAAATTTTATCAAGAGATAATTCTATTTAGTTGTCAACTGATCAGATTGCTAAGGATTTTTGAATTCCCTCGAAAAGAAGTATTTCAATTATGCAAAATAGTCATAATATATTCCATGTTCTTTAAAATTGTGGATTTTGAAATATATATCTTTCATATTGATAATATTAGGACGATTAATATGAGGGACGATAAGGTCTGTCGGCGCACGAGCAAATTCGGAATATTTTACGCATATAACTATTACATTTGCTTTATTTCTTTAGTACTATGTAAAACATTGAACTCAAATTTACATCAGAGAAATCAGAATCAAAATCTTAATAATATGTCAAAATTCAAATAAATAGCATTGGAAACAGACGACTGGTGTCGTGATTTTCAAAGTGTTGTTAGAATTGTGTTTGATGAAAATGACGTCGTCAAACGGGTATCCGGCGCACGGAAATATAATAAATTGTTTTGCATATGATTTGTATACATAAAAGACGGGAAAAAAGTACAGAAGTGACATTACACACTAGATTTTAATAGGGAAGTTATTTTTAAATGACATGAGATTCACTGAGAGTTTTTCCTCTATACCGAAATTAGTTACAACATGTAAGAAAAAGAGTACTGTTTGTTAAGTAACGCAGACAACAGGGAACAATCTGGGCCACGAACGATGTCAAACAATGTGTATTCTCTGCTACCTACAATGTATGGCGATCTTTCGACTAGATTTCAACTAAAATTTGAATCTGCTTAAAAAAAACATCAAAAAACCTGACAGTAGTGAATTTAAAAGAGTCCCTTAGTCAAGAGTGGTATTTCACTTAAAAGAAAATATTGAATGTTAGCAGACGCGTGTGAAACAGAAAAAGAGATCATGACGTTATATGAGACTAAATTACGCTTGCTTTCGTGCGCTGAATTTTGTTGTACAGTTCTCTTTTAAGTTTTCCCTTCACTACTGTCATTATCTAAGTGGGGAGTAAAGGAAGAGGCTTGTGTGAACATTTATTGGAACCCACGATGCATCTTTGTTTGTTAGGATTTTTATGACGTTTTGAAATCCAATACATATATGATAGTTCAAATTCATTTCGGCTCTGTGGGATTTTAAAGATATTCAAAATTGACATATGATTACTTTCTTGGAGAGGGACGTATGTTTATAAGGAAAATTACCACTTGTGGAACTAAATCCAAGTTCTTATTAAATACAATTTATATAATGAGCCTTACAAACGAAGACAATGTTGTTACTTGCTTTGTCAGCAGGGACCAGTATGTATTGATCAAGTAATCTATCTAATTTTTTTTTAATTTCTGGATTTTTGAATGCAGAAGGGCAGATGGTTTTGTACTGCCCCTCAATTTTTCAATACGCGACTTTAACACGGATTTTATACATTTATCCATTCTGACAAATGGTCAACGTCTTCATTTTCATACCCGGAATCATCGTCTGGCGTCATCTGCAACAGAATCCGTAATATTTTTGAAATTCCGACGCCAGTCGAAGGATCAGGGTTCCCTATATTTAGGACATTTTAAAATAAGTGATCTAAGGTCCTCATTATTTACTATATTTACGCCACCTGTAATAACGTGTCCAGCAGGACTACAGTTATAGGGCGAAGAATTAAGAACATGGAAACGATGGAGGGCTATGTTTTGGATATTCAAAATCCAGGCCATTTAAAATTTTCTTGTAATTGAAAAGTTTGGAAGCAATGACCCATGTTTATTTGTAGGAAATACAAGGGTCATTACTAGTCTTTAGCTTGAAATATGGTGGAATACAAGACTGGACCTTTTGTGACATATTGAAGTTGTTTCAGCCTTATTTTCTTCCGAAGGTCTATTTCAGACCATATCTATTAGATGCTACATTAGTATCCTCTTCTTTTCTATCTTTTGAAGTTTGTTTTCTTTGGGGGACATTTTCAAGGAAATGAAAAATCGATTGCCGTTGGAAGATGTACAATATGTACATGGTACCTTATTGGAGGGTGACAGTTGAAACTGACACCCCAAGGGAAACCATTGTTGTCAACCGACGCGTCAGCAAGGGTGTTAATTTCAACTGTAAAAATTACGAAACAGGCACGTTTTATTTTATTATACTGAATGTCTTATTGATTTAGGATGTCAGCCACAAAAAAATCGTCGATCGCCTTTACGTTCACATTTAGAAAGCTTGCAAACTCCCCGCTGCTTCGAAAAAGATTAATTGACCTCTTTATTGTTTGTTTGATACTCTAAGAGTCCTTTATCATATAACCTTTCGTTATTTCTGCACTCGCAAGCATGTTTCGTCTATCATTTGTTGTTTTCGATAAAGCTTCATTGTACGCAAGCTTTTATTGACAACATGTTTATTCCGGTTCTTTCAAACGCGCAACCAAGGTTTTGAGAATTCTACAATGAACTGCACGCGCATAATTTCCATGCATGTGACTTTACCGTTGTGTTACCCGTTGTCACGTGTGTTGCAAAGGCTGAGGGTAAAAGAATGGATTGTAAACTGCGTCTAAACCAATCAGATTTTAGTATTTAACATGAAAGCATTATTACATACAAATGACCACTCTCTCATCGGAGGAACCATATAGGACTGTTTGTTGTGTCAAAACAAGATTCTTATATAATTATCAAAAACGTACATGTATAGCCAGACAGCATTTTTTCTACATATGTTAAAAATTAAGAAAAGGTAGCTTTTTAAATTTGCTTTATTACGTTGATACGTGTAGTATACAATTGTATTTAATTGTCTTTATACTTTCCATCCGGAAAAACTGGAAAAATCTTGGTGCAGATAATCTGCATGTTTTGTAGTACGGATGTTCACCTTATCCCCAGCTTTCAAAACCAGTGGAAATGTATTTGAACAGTTTGCATATCCCTTACCACCAACATTATTGCAGTTTCCAAGTCCTGTTCTTTTGCCATTGAGAAGGAGTTCCACGTCAAAAATCTTTCCCGCTGCTACACAACTTGACCATGTAAACACGTAAAGCCCGTTAGATGGCGCTGTGAAGACACCCGTCTGCTGATTGTACGCGTTTCCATGGTTGTAATACAAACCATCGTAAACAACGTCAGCGAGGGTCCCCTCTTGTAAATGCAGGGTTTTTGTTATGTATGTATTAAATGCAATAACGTCACCTGCAATATAGAAACAAAATTTTAGATTGATTGATTGTGTATTGTTTAACTTGACTCTCGAGAATTTTGCCGGTTGAGAGCTGTTAATTGTGTTAATTTTCGGCACTTAGGGCCATTGTGCATTGAGGGATCTTTTTCGTGCCAGCACCTACTGCGACAAGAGACCTTGTTAAATACGGTCTAAACCAAAAGAGCGATCTCCACGCCCCACTGCGGTTTTCGAACCAGCAACATAAAGATCAACTCCCTTCTTTGCAAATTTAGATCAGACACGTTAACCACTTGGCCTCCCAATGATAAACGGTGTGTAATTCATTAAAATGAACCGTTACAACATATAAATTATGGGAAAAAATAGCTTATTCATTAAGGAATCTCTTGCTTTATGAGACATAAATTACAGGGATTAGCAACTCCGCAATTAGCATGGTTGTTTACCGAAATATGTGGCGGTCCTTATGCGTACCTAAGAATTACTCTTTTTTTGTCTTGTATTTCTTTGAAAGTAAAATTATAATGTTAATCATACCAGTTTTGGATTCCTGATTTGTAAAGTTCTTATGATCTTTAAAAGCAAATTGGGCAAATAGAATATGTTAATGATCGAAAGTTTGCAAAATCGCAACAATATGGCCGACCAAAAGTCACATTTTTGGGATATCTCCTTTGTCACTGCATTACATAAACAAACATATGAAGAAATAACATCGTGAATAGTTCATAAAAAATACTATATAATTCGTAATAATTCTAAACTTTTATGTGTTTTAAGTTGCACGAGATTAAAAAAAAGTAAAAAAGAGGGAACCCGAGAATTTGAACCATTGCAAATCTTTATTTTTTTTTTATGTCTTTTCATAATATTTATAAGCGAAAAACAAATAGCAGTTTGTTTTCAGTAGTCCACCAGAACATTTAAGACTGGTTATTAAGTTACAGCCATACAAGTTAAAAATAAATTAAAAAAAAACAATTTTGCCTTAATCTTATATGCATTATGTTTAATAAAGCTATTTTAAAATGAAAAAAAAAATTATTCATAGGTTTTACAATACTTTTCTGCAGATTTTTTTTTCAGTGTGATAAAACTTGAATCCCAGTTATTTGATAAAAAATGACTTTCAAAACATTAATTCTTCTATTCAAATACCCGTATTATGAGTCCCTATAATTAAAATTATTTCGAAACGAGATCACATTAAAATAAAACATCACAGAGAGCAAACGACTTGTCTTACATGAAAGAATGAGATTTCGCGTTTCTTCTTAAAAACAAGTGTTTGCGGTAAATATTAGTACAAGTAACATGGATTTAAAATGTACCTGACGTCTCCACGTGTCCGAGCGCTAATAATAACAGCACAAGAGCAGCAGTCTGGAAAAACATCATCTTTCGACCTCCAAATACAGTTAAAAATGCAGTTAATGGTATAAACATTTAACCGATTTAGTATGCCATGACAGAAAAAAAAGTGTTTTGGTGAAGAGAATATTATTTGAATTGTAATAGAAATATGTATTGACGCAGAATAAATTGTTTTACTCACCTTTCCTTTGAAAATCTGGGTCACCAAACGACGAAAATGAGAGAACAGACATATTTATAGATAGATATGGGTGACTCATTGTAACATATATTTCTTAACCGTGCAATTAATCTCGAAGAAAATTATATAATACAAATATATCAGCAAAAACAAGAAATTTACGAGCTAAGGTTTGAATAATTAAGGTCATACGCAACGTTATTTAATCATTATTGGGTTCTTCCCTGGAGTTGATGAGTTCCACGAAATGAAGGGCCTGTGTGCAATACTTTAAATGTCTATATATGGATTTATACACCTCTTCTCAAATAAATTTGAAGGGAAATTTTCATAATTTGATATATTCCTAAAACCCCTGAAATGTATACTAAATGTTTGTCAACGAACACCTGATGACACTATAATCTTAAATTAAAAATATCTTGAAAAGTTATCAGTATGTAAGGTACGTTGCGTATGTCCTTAATTTTCAAAAATATGCTTTTCTGCAATATATTGAAACATCATTTAAAGATTTTTTTTTAGATGCAAATATATTTATACACTAGAGCCGAGCTCGTTGCAAAGCAACGAATAGGTCTTCCGTTGGAGCTACAGACTAGAAGACGTAACCTTGAGTCGAGGTCAAAAGCCACATACTTAAGATATACAAGTAAAAAACCTTGTAAAAGAAGCAACTTACAATGTTTCGCTAGGAAAAAGACTGTAAAGGAATACTAGTATGTGTGACCTTGATCTTTCCAAATGACCTTGTGCTTAGCAATAACTAACTCTCGTTAGAGCTAAAATTGAGGGGTTATAGTTGTGACAACTTTTTACACTATTGATATATCCCCTTTTAATCAAATATCATATCTCATGTAATTAGTGTACATGTTGGTTTTGTGTGGAGGCAACTGCATTAAACTGATCTTGAACAATTCTTTACTTTTTTATGAATAAAAGTTGTAATTTAAACCACAAAGATACACTATGCCTAATAACATACTATTTCTTGTATTGTTTGCGCAGAGGCTACGCTTATATACAAGTGAATGATCCATGTTCTGTATATTCATATGATTAATATAAACAAATTCAAGAAAATAAAATGTAATTTATATTAATTACTTTTGTAAAGTAATTGTAATTTAATTAATTACAAGTCTTAGAAAGCTTGTAATTTAATTGTAATTTAACTGAAGAAAAATTCAAAGTAATTGTAATTTAGTTAATTACTTTTTAAAGTAATTGACCCCATTCCTGGTGTCAGAACATGATAAAGGCCAGATTGGTAAAATTGGCTAAAAATAAAGCAATCATACTTATCTCTGTCTAACACACGAGGTGGTGTTTAGTTACTCAAAAATGGAAAAACATATTTTACTTAAATTGTTCAAACTCTCTCTGCCTTGGATTGCAGATGCTTTTTAATTATTATAACCACTTTTATAAATGATAGTGGACATTTACTTGGGAATCTTTTGTCTTTTTGAAATAAAAAGAAAATTGTAAAAGTTGCAGAAATCAAGATTATTTTTTTGGCCTTATGTAATATTTATATACATGTAATTAATTAATGTATGTATTTGTTGCTCAAAAGGACCCTGATTATAAAGAGATATCATATTCATAGATTCTAAAAGAAATGTTTAATACTACAGATGAAGCAAGCTACAGACTAGACAGTGTATTCGGCTTTCTCTGCTGAAATAATGTAACCTAATCAAGACTGGAAAGAGTAATGTCAAGGGCGCTTTTCACATTTTGTATATGTAATTTCTCTCATGATATAATGAAACTTCAAAATGAAATATTTACATTTGCAAATGTTTTCCTTTATATAACACTACTGAAAGAAATGCGTATCTATAACTGTATAAATACAGGTATGGGGTCAAGAGGTTAAAGATGTGCGTTCGGATAATCGTTTGACGTAATTTCTCAGTGACGTCATAAAGGGTCGACGCGCGTTCGGTAGATTACATACTTGCCGTTGTGTTTGAAAAATAATGCATTTCATACGCTAAAAGTCACAATCAGGCAAATATAAAGTATGAATAAGTCACAAATGTAAATATAAGTAATAAGGTATCATTTTTAAACATCTATCGGGCTATAAATACGGGTTGGTACGAGATTAAATTCATCATAAAGCCCTTCGGGCTTTATGGAATTTAATCTCGTGACCAACCCGTATTTATACCCCGATAGATGTTTAAAAATGATACCTTATTTCTTAAATACTTAGTAATTGTTACCATTTCACGTGTTTTTTTTCAAAACTTTATATACATCCTGCATAAATTTAAAGCTCATGTACATGAAATAAAAATCGCCTACCGATTTGTTTACCTGGTAAAATATGCACTTCAAAAAATAAAAATTAAATTTATCGAGGCGAATGGTTGTGCCTAAAGTTGAAAATTAAAGTCGTAAATTCTTCGCTGTTGATTATGGTAAAATCTTGCAATTTCAATTTTTTTTCGAATTTTTGAGCATCCACATTTATTCACGCCACTTCATGAATATATTGTTGCACAGTACTCTTGAAGCAGGATTTTTACTACACGAGTACCTGTCGTGAATAGGAAAAAGTTTGCAGCTCTCCACCGACAAGGGTGACTTCTCCATTTGATTGGAAAAATTCTCGAAAGAGACGTTAAAAAACATATGAATAATCAACCAGACTTACGTATATTTATATTTTGACCAGTGATGTCTTAGCACATCTGCTTCATACTTGTAAATACATGAATGGTATTATAACAAGTTAACAACAAAACTTTATGATGCAGGTAGAATTTTGAGTTCCTGCCGTACATGTACCTTACTCATATAGCAATACACCCTTATCAAATGCATTTGAGGTTCATGTTTCCAGTTTGATTCTATACACCAATAAATGCTCAACATACAAACAATTCCTACAAGGATACAAGCTATTGACAAATATTTTGCAGAAACAAATTTTAACGCATGAATTTCATTATTTTGCAAATTCTATGATCTAAACAACACGCTTGTCAGCAAATGCATATGAACAATTTATTATTATGCTAAATAACATTTTTCATACTAACTATTAGGTCATTATTTACACACTGAATCTATAGATGTGGCGAATCTTATCGCATGCATGCACATTCATCGAATACCAACAGGATAATAAAATAGTAATTTATTGAAACGTCAAAAATGGCAAATAAATTCCTTCTAAACACTGCTGAGGAAAATTTATATTGTTTGATTTTGAAATGAAACTCTTCCCTTATAAATTAGCAAATATGTTACATAATTTATTAGAAACAAACATACGTTGAAAAAAGCATGTTTTATTCAGCAATATATTTTTATGTATATTAAAGTCCAATGTCCCGGTAAGTGCTGGCATGAAAAAAACTACTCACAGCTTAAACAGGCCATGACTTTATTCTGCTTAATATAACATTATATTTAACATCTTTGCCTGATTAACTCAACACATAATAATTGATATTTGTTGGATTAATGGTATTATCCAAGTTAAGGGTCATAATCAATTATTGATTGTCATATTTTTTTAGATGAATGAGGAAAAAAAAACAATCTTTACAATTCAAGGAAGTACAAAATAGTTAGGCCAGGAATTTTTTCTGAAATTAAGATACTTTTATTCAAAGATTCAGAATCTCTTTATTAAAGAAATATGAAAGACATATAACCACATATTTTTGCCTACATAGCTTGAAATATGGCCTTTCGGTTGTCTGTAAGAAAATTGTGAATTCAGGCATTCAACTGGAGAATCAGTCTTTTTTTTCACTATTATTAATTGACGTATTGAAAACTTGCGTGACGCTGTTTATGAAGATTTTTTTCATGGGGGTTTATTTTCATGGTTTGTGAGGTATTTAGAGAC
Organism: Saccostrea cuccullata; assembly: GCF_032062105.1. NCBI lineage: Eukaryota > Metazoa > Mollusca > Bivalvia > Ostreida > Ostreidae > Saccostrea > Saccostrea cuccullata. Next base: position 26,535 of record NW_026938785.1, read on the forward strand.
ACACGAATTTATGTTTGCAAAAAAATGCAATTTTATACATATATTACCACTGAACAATTCATCAACCATGAAATCAAATTCCCATGAACCAATATATTTTCCTAAAACCACAAAAATTTGACTCCTCAAAAATATGTGATTTTACAGTAATTCCATTTTTACAAAAAGTTTACAGAATGATTTAAATTGGTTCAAGAATAAAATATGTCAAAAATAAGGAAAATTAAACCGGTTGTTTTGGATATTTTGGTGATTGAAAACACTTAAATTGCAGAAATATTTAAGGTGCAGTAGATGATGTCACATTATTTAATCTAAGTCCTCTTGATGACATCCATCTGTAAACTACATTAAGAATGGAGACTCCTTATACATGTGTCCAAATACCAGCTTTCTAGTATTGAAGAAGCATGATTTACACTGCATTTAATAAAAGACACTTCTCAGCTATGTTAAGAAAGATCAAGAGTTCACATTCCTGGTCTACTGTATTAGAAGTTAAATTATGACGTCATAAATTCAACAAGCCACAAAAATTAATTAACGACACTATGATGCGTAAATAAAAAATGAATTTATTTATTTTATCAATTAGTTATAAATATAAAATCATATAAAAGTGCAATACTTGATAGCAATACAGTCGAGCAATAGAAGAAAGTATTTCGCCAAATATGACGTCATCAGCCTTGACATGACGCAGGACAGGTGATCAAGAAAACTAGATTTACTGGGTAAATAATTACAAGAATGGTTTAAAAAAATATGATACCATCGCTATTTTTAAAATCTAATCATTAAAACTAAAAGAAAATAATTTATTAAATACAATTTATACAGAATATGAATTCATCTAGTAGTATTAGAGATGCACAGGGACAACGAAAGTAGAGAATATCGCTATCTAGAGCGATAAGCGTATTCGTGCTTTACATCAAAACTGCTAGGGAATAGACTATTTTGTTTGTGCTGAAATTTGGAATATTCATTGCTTACATAGTTTATATCCTAAAAAGTGATAGGGGCTCATCCTGGTCTGCATAACGTTATTTTTATTTATAACAGAATTTAAGTAAAGTGGAAATATATAGCTATTATAAACAATTTCGGGAAAAAAAATCAGTTCTTCGCAAACAGCACAGACTAGCTCCCAGCACTTTTTGGGTAGAGAAAATAAACCTCTTATAATGTGTATCAATTTATTCTTGAAAAACAAGCGTACGTCCTTGTACTATCCTCATTTCTCTTATTCAGCTTAACAATACTATTTTTATACAAGTCACGTGACAAATAGCTGATAAATGCGATATAACTGGTTATAACTACAGCCTAGTCCTATCCATTATTGATAGCTGTATTACATTTTCTACAGGTATTCAGCTGCTTTTTTGCAATGTTTTAAAAGACGTAATACATTTTAAAACGGTGCTAAAGTCTCATTTTCCACATCGGTCCTTAACATAGCAGAGTTACACACTTGTATATTTCTTGCAAACACCATCCATTGATGACAATACAGTGATATAATGTTTTTCCTCCTGTTCTTTTAAAGAAAAGAATAAAAAATATAATTCACCGGTGTTTTGCATTACCTTTTATAAGATCAATGTTGAGATATTGTTGTTTTTGTTTGAGATCTGTTAGATGTAAGTCTAACTTAATAAAACATTGTCATATTTACATGCTATGGGTCTATTTCCGGTATTGGTGACCAATCATCTCCTTTCGAAGATGGTCCACTGAAAACAAAGAAAGGGAACTCAGATGTCATTTCTTGACGATAAGATTCACATTTCACAAGGACCCGTTACGAAAATTGTGTAAATGTCCCACATTTGTAAAGTTTAAAGAATTTATTGGAATAGACTCGCGAAATAAAACGCATTAAAAGAATATACCGGGTTTGTACATTTATTCAAGGCTTCTGTGAATGGATGTAGCAAAGCCAGAAAGATTGATAAGATGTTTGGACTGGGTAGATTTTTTAATGAAGGATATGGAAATATTGAACAATATTCGACATTAGAATGCATAAAACAAAACAAAATAGAAACATATAAACAACCCATTAAAGCTAGGATCAGAAGAGTAAGCATCTCCTTTCGACGGGTCACACCCACCGTTTGCTCCTTGTTATGATCAGGAAATGACGGAAAAATCCATTGTCAATTCGGTGTATAAATAATGGACTAACACTCAGTATGAAAAACGTCAGTCAGCATTTGACTCAATGATAAACTGTATTTGCTGACGAAATGATGACTATAAGCAAGGCTGCTAATGTTCTTGTTTCATTACCTTGTTTGTCAACAATTTACCTCGTTTTAGAAATTAATATTTTTCATACGTAGAGCATGCTCTCGCATATGGAATCAAATGAAATATATAAATGCAATATACTGGTGATTGAGGTATATTGCTTTATAAGTAAGGGAAGTTCACGATAGAAAAGTTAAAGTTATCACGTTTATCATAGAGCTTGGTTGTTAGGATACCATTACCATTACCGTCTTTTTTAAGTAAAATATCCAAGTATGAAACATATGTTTCAGACTCTGAGGTATCTTTTCTCAAGCTCACCGGGATATGTAGTATCAAAGTAGGAATGGAAATTTTCATTGTTAATTGACATTACGTCTTTGATATATCTAAATGTGGAGTTGACGGCCACAGCAAGTGTTTCCTTTTTTTAACACATAAGATTTTGCACAGATTCTGCTTCATATGAATGTAAAAAAGATCAGCTAATGATGGCGCTCAATTGGTACCCATGAGAATTTCGATAGTTTGTTGAAAGACCTGGTCTCCAAACACCATATTGATATTGTCAATCAGAAACTAAAGCAACTATTTGATGTCAACTTCAGAGTTCTTTTCTTAAGTTAGTAAATAAATAAAATATAACGAATAAATTGCATTGAATTCATGATTGTAAACAAAACAATATATTTATTTATTTCCTTTAAAAAATTGACAATGTTAACAAATCAATCAATTATATATACCCGACAGAAATGGTCTTATTTGGCTAATTCTGTTTAAACTGTTTCACGATAAAATATGTGTCAACGTATTTTTAAAGCATACATAAACTACTTTTAATTATTTTACTTCCAAGATGGCTATCAAAATAACCATCTCATTATGCACAATCTTAACCCGTCAATACCTTTTTTGATACTATTTATGTGTTTTCATTGACAAAAAGTCGTTCCCATAAAAAGAGAAACTATTATTTCTAACAGCTGCAGTGTGGACATGGTCAATCTGCCACAAAATAAACAAGATAAAGTTGTCAGTAAAACTTTCATTTCTCTCATAATATAATGAACCTTCAGAATGAAATACTCAGTAATTGTGTCAGAATCAATAGTATCATTTTACGTTCTTCAAAACTTTACAAACATCCTACATAAAATTAAAGCTCATGTACATGAAATAAACAGCGTCTATTGGTTTGTTTAAAAATAATCATAATTGGTACATGAGATATTAGTAATTCTAGTAAGTTTGGTAATTAATTGAGTTATTCCAAATTCTCCAAGAGCAGATATCCAAGGAAGACATTGGGGTCTTTTAGCATATCTTTTAGCATATCTGCAATAAAGTCACCTGTAAGTATGATTTCTATGTCATCACAGAAGAAGGCGCAGTTCAACTCCCTTGTAGGTCTCCTACCTAGCAGGAAGGTTCAGATGTCGGGCGGTATGCAGAACAGTAAAGTACATGTTTTGTATTCATTAAATTAATTTCTAACCACATTGTCTCAATGTTAGTGATTTCTAAATCTTTTCGACATAGTCCAGTTTCTTACTAGAATTCTGGATCCAGATTTTTCATTACTACCATTTGTTATTGTGATATAAAAATATTTTTATATCACTTGGTAGGATTTCTTAGCAGTATTCCATGGTCTTATATTGGACTCAATATCATCTCCAATTTAAAAGATATGAAGTTATAAAACTCAGAATCCTAGTGATATAAAAATATTTTGGATATCATAATGGTAGTAAAATATCTGGACTATGTCATGTCCGGAGTTAGATGTCGTACTGTTTTATTTGTCATGTTTATAAATTTGTTTGAAACAAGATAACTTGTGTTAATTTTATTTTCAGGCATAAATATTTGCGTAGCTTTAAGAGAATTTCTTTTTTAGAAGTTGATATTTTAGAAAGGTGAACAAATAAATCATTGTAAACAAAACAATAGTTTCTCTTTTTATGGGAACAACGTTTTGTCAATGAAAACACATCAATAGTATCAAAAAAGGTATTGACGGGTTAAGATTGTGCATAATGAGATGGTTATTTTGATAGCCATCTTGGAAGTGTTTATATATGCTTTAAAAATACGTTGACACATATTTTATCGTGAAACAGTTTAAACAGAATTAGCCAAATAAGAAGACTTCTGTTGGGTATATATAATTGATTGATTTGTTTACATCTTCCACTTTATAAAGGAAATAAATAAAAAAAATTGTTTTGTTTACAATGATTAATTATATGCAGTTTATTCGTTATATTTATTTATTTACTAACCTTAAGAGAATTAATCAATTTCAAAAACCTGGTTACTGGTCATTTGCAAAATTATTTGTTGAAACACATTCTGATTGCTCGCATGAGTACTCTAAAGTTGCCATCAAATAGATTCTTAAGTTTCTGATTGACAATATCTATGTGGTGTTTGGAGACCAGGTCTTTCAACAAACTATCGAAATTCCCATGGGTACCATGTGCGCTCCATCATTAGCAGATCTTTTTTTTTACATTCATATGAAGCAGAAACTGTGCAAAATCTTATTCGTGAAAAGAAGGAAGCACTTGCTGTGACCTACAACTCCACATTTAGATATATCAAAGACGTAATGTCAATTAACAATGAAAATTTCCATTCCTACTTTGATACTACATATCCCGGTGAGCTTGAGAAAAAGATACCACAGAGTCTGACACATATGTTTCATACTTGGATAGTTTACTTAAAAAAGACGGTAATGGTATCCTAACAACCAAGCTCTATGATAAACGTGATGACTTTAACTTTTCTATCGTGAACTTCCCTTACTTATAAAGCAATATACCTCAATCACCTGTATATTGCATTTATATATCTCAGTTGATTCCATATGCGAGACCATGCTCTACATATGAAAAATATTAATTTCTAAAACGAGATAAATTGTTGATAAACAAGGTAATGAAACAAGAACATTAGCAGCCTTGCTTGAGTTAAATGCTCACTGAATTTATTCATACTGATTGTTAGTCCATTATTTATACACCGAATTGACAATGGATTTTTCCGTCATTTCCTGATCATAACAAGGAGTAAACGGTGGGTGTGACCGGTCGAAAGGAGATGCTTACTCTTCTGATCCTAGCTGTAAGGGGTTGTTGATATGTTTCTATTTTGTTTTGTTTTATGCATTCCAATGTCGAATATTGTTAAAAATTTCCATATCCTTCATTAAAAAATCTACCCTGTCTAAACATCTTATCAATCTTTCTGGCTTTGCTACATTTATTCACATAAGCCTTGAATAAATGTACTACCCCGGTATATTCTTTTAATGCGTTTTATTTCGCAAGTCTATACTAATAAAGTTTTTAAACTTTCCAATGCAGGACAGTTTACACAATTTTTGTAATCGGTCTTTATGAAGTGTGAATCGTCGAGAAATGACATCCGAGTTCCCTTCCTTTGCTGGCAGCGGACCATCTTCGAAAGGAGGTGATTGGTCATCAATACCGGAAGTGGACCAATAGCCTGTAAATATGATAATGTTTTATTCAGTAAGACTTACATCTAACAGATCTCAAACAAAAACAACGATATCTCAACATTGATCTTACTCAAGGTAATGCAAAACACCGGTGAATTATATTTTTTTTTATTCTTTTCTTTAGAAGAACAGGAGGAAAAACATTATATCACTGTATTGCCATCAATGGATGGTGTTTGTAAGAAATATACAAGTGTGTTACTCAGCTATGTTAAAGACCGATGTGGAAAATGTGACCTTAGCACTGTTTTAAGTGTATTACGTCTTTTAAAACATTGTAACAAAGCAGCTGAATACCTGTAGAAAATGTAATATAGCTATCAATAATGGATAGGACTAGGCCGTCGTTATTACCAGTTATATCGCATTTATCAGCTATTTGTCACATGACTTGTATAAAAATAGAATTGTTAAGCTGAATAAAAGAAATGAGGATAGTACAAGGACGTACGCTGTTTTTCAAGAAAAAAATGATACACATTAAAAGAGGTTTATTTTCTCTACCCAAAGAGTGCTGGGAGCTAGTCTGTGCTGTTTGCAAAGAACTGAAAATTTTGCCGAAATTGTTTATAATAGCTTAATATTTCCACTTCACTTAAATTCTGTTATAAATAAAAATAACGTTATGCATGCCAGGATAATCCTCTTGCACTTTTTAAAATATAAACTATGTAAGCAATGAATATTCCAAATTTCAGCACAAACAAAATAGTCTATTCCCTAGCAGTTTTGATGTAAAGCACGAATACGCTTATCGCTCTAGATAGCGATATTCTCTACTTTCGTTGTCCCTGTGCAACTCTAATACTACTAGATGAATTCATATTCTGTATAAATTGTATTTAATAAATTATTTTCTTTTAGTTTTAATGATTAGATTTTAAAAATAGCGATGGTATCATATTTTTTAACCATTCTTCTAATTATTTACCCAGTAAATCTAGTTTTCTGGATCACCTGTCCTGCGTCATGTCAAGGCTGATGACGTCATATTTGACGAAATACTTTCTTCTATTACTCGACTGTATTGCTATCAAGTATTGCACTTATATAAGATTTATAACTAACTGACTAAATAAATAAATTCAATTGTTATTTACGCATCATAGTGTCGTTAATTAATTTTTGTGGCTTGTTGAATTCATGACGTCACAATTTAACTTCTAATACGGTATACAAGGAATGTAAACTCTGATCTTTCTTAACATAGCTGAGAAGTATAGCTGAGAAGTGTATTTTATTAAATGCAGTGTAAATCATGCTCCATCAATAGTAAAAGGCTGGTATATGGACACATGAATAAGGAGTCTCCATTCTTAATGTAGTTTACAGATCAAGGTCATCAAGAGGACTAAGATTAGATAATGTGGCATCATTTACTGAACCTAAATATTTCTGCAATTTAAGTTTTTCAATCAAAAAAATATCCAAAACAACGGGTTTAATTTTCCTTATTTTTGACATATTTTATTCTTGAACCCATTTGAATCATTCTGTAGACTTTTTTAAAAAATAGAATTACTGTAAAATCACATATTTTTTTGAGGGGTCAAATTTTTGTGGTTTTAGGAAAATATATTGGATCATGGGATTTGATTTCATGGTTGACGAATTGTTCAGTGGTAATATTGTTTAAAATTGCAAATTTTTTGTAAACATAAATTCGTGTGTCTCTAAATACCTCGCATAAACATCGTCACGCAAGTTTTCAATCAGTCAATTAATAATGGTGAAAAAAAGACTGATTCTCCAGTTTAATGCCTGAAGTCAAAATTTTCTTACAGACAACCAATTGCAATAGGCCATATTTAAAGCTATATAGGCAAAAATATGTGGTTATACGTCTTTCATATCTCTTTAATAAGGAGATTCTGAATCTTAGAACAAAAGTATCCAAATTTCAGAAAAAATTAATTTGGGGAAATTCCTGGCCTAACTATTTTGTACTACCTCGAATTGTAAAGATTGTTTTTTTTTTCTCCTCATCCATCTAAAAAAAAAATGACAATAATTAATTGATTCTGACCCTTGACTTGGATTATACCACTAATCAAAAAATATCAATTGTGTGTTGATTAAATTAGGCAAAAGCGTTAAATATAATGTTATATTGAACATAATAAAGTCATGGCTGTTTAAGCTGTGAGTAACGTTTTTTTTTCATGCCAGCACTTAAAGGGACATTGGACCTCAATTTATATAAAAAGACAGTGCTGAATAGAACATTCATTTTTCAACGTATGTTTGTTTCTCATAAATTGTGTAACATATTTGCTAATTTATAAGGGAAGTGTTTCATTTCAAACAATATAAATTTTTCTAAGCAGTGTTTAGAAGGAATTTATTTGCCATTTTTGACGTTTCAATAAATTACTGTTTTATTATCCTATTGGATTCGATGAATATGCATGCATGCGACAAGATTCGCCACATCTGTAGATTCAGTGTGTAAATAATGACCTAATAGTTAGTATGAAAAATGTTATTCAGCATAATAATAAATTGTTCATATGCATTTGCTGACAAGCGTGTTGTTTAGATCATAGAATTTGCAAAATAATGAAATTCATGCGTTAAAATTTGTTTCTGCAAAATATTTGTCAATAGCTTGTATCCTTGTAGGAATTGTTTGTATGTTGAGCATTTATTGGTGTATAGAATCAAACTGGAAACGTGAACCTCAAATGCATTTGATAAGGGTGTATTGCTATATGAGTAAGGTACATGTACGGCAGGAACTCAAAATTCTACCTGCATCATAAAGTTTTGTTGTTAACTTGTTATACTACCTTTCATGAATTTACAAGTATGAAGCAAATGTGCTAAGACATCACTGGTCAAAATATAAATGAAATTAAGTCTGGTTGATTATTTATATGTTTTAAAACGCCTCCTTCGAGAATTTTTCCACTCAAATTGAGACGTCACCATTGTCGGTGGAGAGCTGCAAACTTTGTCCTATTCACGACAGGTACTTGTGGAGTAAAAATCCTGCTTCAAGAGTACTGTGCAACAATATAGTCAGGAAGTGGTGTGAATTACATGTGGATGCTCAAAAATTCCAAAAAAAAAATTGGACAATTTGAAATCACACGATTTTACTATAATCAACAGCCCAAAATCTTACGACTTTAATTTTCAACTTTAAACACAACCATTCGCCACAATAAATTTAATTTTTATTTTTGGAAGCACATATTTTACCAGGTTAACAAATCGGTAGGCGATTTTTATTTCATGTACATAAACTTTAATTTTATGCAGGATGTATATAAAGTTTTGAAAAACACGTAAAATGATAACAATTACTGAGTATTTCATTTTGAAGTTTCATTATATCATGAGAGAAATAACATATACAAAATGTAAAAAGCACCCATGACATTCCTCTTTCCAGGCTTGATTTGGTCACATTATTTCAGCAGAGAAAGCTGAATACACTGTCTAGTCTGTAGCTTGCTTCATCTGTAGTATTAAACATTTCTTTTAGAAGCAATGAATATGATATCTGTTTATAATCAGGGTCCTTTTGAGCATAAAACAAATACATACATAAATTTATTTCATGTATATAAATATTACATAAGGCCGTAAAAAAAATTGATTCCTGCTACCCGACTTACTCTACTTTTTTGTCACTTGATCCAAAAGTTTTGTTTTTTTTTTCAATGCAACTTTTTACAATTTGCTTTTTATTTCAAAAAGACAAAAGATTCCCAAGTAAATGTCCACTATCATTTATAAAAGGGGTTATAATAATTAAAAAGCATCTGTCATACAAGGAGGAGAGAGTTAACACATTTCTGCTTTTGAACAATTTAAGCAAAATATGCTTTTCCATTTTTGAGTAACTAAACACCACCTCGTGTGTGAGACACAGATGGGTATGATTGCTTTACATTTAGCAAATTTTATCAATCCGGCCTTTATAAAGTTCTAACACCATAAATGTCTGGTTTTGTTATTTTATTCTAGAAGTTACAGTCTGGTCATAAAATAAGTTTTAAATTTTAGCTTAATAAAGCTACTTTAAGAAGGTTAAAAAAAATTCTATGTAGGATATTTGTAATTGAAGCTAAATATATTGGTTGTACCAAACCTGTGCGTAAACAAACAAGCACCATATATAGTCATGATATACTAAGTTGTAAATATTCATCTTATGTATCTGACACGGACACAGCAAAAAAAATCTGTTCTGCCAAAAATTTACTTCTTCCGTCATACCAATCAACATCTGTAGGGTCATGGTCTTTAATGTCTATATTGAAAACAATTCGGGCACAGATCGATACCGGTGTACCCACGTGGTGCTGCAGTGTTCACTGGACAAGGAGTATTTTCACCAAAACTATGTTCATGGTCGGTTTCAATCTCACTTCTATTTTGATTCTCATGAAGACGCTTCAACTTCGAGAACCGTAAAGATTTAATATGTATGGCATCTTTGTCTTGATTGCTTTGTCGGCCATCTTGTAGCATAGACAATAATGTGTAAATGTGGACTTTTATTTTACGGCGGAATCCGGTGTAAAGACGAATAATGACCCCCATCGAATAATGACCGGGGGTAATTTTTCGACAGCGAAAAATGACCCCATGTCATTATTCGACGTAGAAAAATGATTCTTTTGCCCGTAGAAAAAGTGTCTCCACCCTAAAAATTTGCAGAACCCACGTGAAGAAAAATGACCCCCGTAGAAAAATGACTCCCTGTGGATTAAAGCTGAAATTTTTAAGGGGCAAAAAAAAAAAAAAGATAAAGAAGCATATTGGCCAAAATGCTCACCTGAGCTTATTTGGAATAAATTAATGATATGTTGATCTCATAACATACGATTATAGCTATATTTTAAGGTTTCGTCAAAGGTCAACATGTCTAAAAATATTTTTACAATAGCTTCAAAACTATGTGTGGTAAAAAGTCAAAACGTTTACAGTTTATAAATATATCATTGATTAATAGATAGAAAATATCACTTGATAACAAATATTTTTAAAAGATATTTTTTTTAGAAAAATTGTATCAGAAAATGTGCATATATAAAGAAAAATGCACCTACTTAATTCTGTCCTTTTTGTGAAAACCAACATTGCAGAAATAATAAATGTTTATCATTGAAGGGCAAGTTGGACATGAATGGTCTCTGAAAGGCTGTTATTGAAAGAATGATACATGTATGTATAAAGACAAGACCCCTTTAAAATCTGCCATTTGCAATGCACTTTCACTATCAAATCTTAACATTTGGACAAAATAAACAGGGAAAACAACTTTCCAGAAGCTGTCCAAGTCCAACTTGCCCTTCACCGATAAACATATTTTGTTTCTGCAATAATGGTTTTAACTAAGAGCACGAAATTAATTAGGTGTATTGTTTGAAAATATATGCATTTTTAAGAAGAGTATTTCTCAATTAGCATTTTTTCCAAGTTTATTTTTTTATCAAGTGATACTTTCTATCTGTTAATCAATGAAAAATTTATAAACTGTAAAAGTTTAAATTTATACCTCACATAGTTTTAGGGCTATTGTAAACATTTTTTTAGACATGTTGACCTTTGACGAAACCTTAACGTCAATGCAATGATTCAGAATCTAAAGGAGTAAAGATTTATCGAGCCTAAAGGGTAAGGTAAACATTGTTTTTCGATGGTGAAAATCATCGTAATGACAGAAAGAATCAACAGTATAACATATTATTATATCCTCCGTTTGAAAAGCGGGAGGGTATATAGTGATCGGGACGTCCGTCCGTCCGTCTGTTACGCTTTTGGGTATCCATCTCTTATCCGCAACTCCCCTTATATATAGAAATGTGTTTGTGAAACAGCTATGCCCCTGTATGGCAAAATAGCGAAGATTAAACTTTTTTAATGCAATTTAAATATAATGGTACCCAAAGTAGGGTCTTCTCACAAGACATACAACTGAAAAATAGGAAAGCCCTAGCACCACTTGTTCAAAATTAATGGCTAAGGATAAGTGTTTGAAAGGTAGGTCAAACTCAAAGGTCAAAGTTGATGGTTTCTAAAGAAATGTTCAATGTAACAAGGATTACATTTGTTAAGTATGAGAGTACTAGTATCTACAGTTAAAAAGTTATAGCCAAAGTAAATTAAAAATTTGGCATTTTTTGTAAAATGGGACAAATTCCAAGGTAAAGGTCAAAAGGTCAAATTTGGTGGTACTCAAATTAAGGTCTTGTCACAAAGAATATACACTTATTGAATATGTAAGGCATAGCTACAATAAATGAAAAGTTATGGTCAAGGTTAAAGTTTTGCGGAGAAACAGACCGCCAGATAGACAGACAGACATACAGACGGACACTATAAAACTATATACCCCCGAATCTTCGATTACAGGGACATAAAAAGAAATGGTCTTCAATTAACTTTTCATATTATAATACAGTATAAAGAAAACGTTACAAAAATGAAAATGTTTGTTCTGATTTTCGTATTAAATTCTCTGAAAAATATACTCAGAACTGGGTAAAAGGGTGGAGTAAAACAAGAATTAAGAAATGTAATGAATACTGTGTGCTAAATCAAAAGGTTATGTCTACATGCATAGTTTTTGCATTAGAATGTGTATTTTCTACTAGCCCAAAGCTTTACAGATCATGTTTTTAGGTGTTATACCCACCCACCCCCTTACTAATTTAGGCGGAAGTCGATTATCAACAAAAGCAACAACAAAAATAAAAAACTACCCTACCTTTATTTTTCTATAAGGAGGGACTAAAAATAAGCTTAAAATAATCTTCTTTTCTACTAATTTTCAACTGTTACTTTGCCACAATACTTTCAAGTATACCCCCACCAACATTTAAAGTATGCTTTAATCATTGCGAAGTAAATTATGATACGATAGAACTTGTGTGAAGGCTTAACTTCATTTCAATATTTTATCTAGAGTCTCTTTCAGTATTATCGAAAGGTATAGATTTTTATATATATTTTTGCTTTTCATTTTTTTTTTTTCATTTAACGTAATTTTTTTTTTCTGGGGGGGGGGGGGGGGGTGGGGGGTGGTGGTGGTAAAAATTTCCTCCTCTTTCATTGTGAAAAAGGATTTGCCAAACTTATACAAGCTAAAAGTTGAAATGAAGGAAAAATTAATTTTTCTTTTAAAGAGTATTGGAACCAGATTGTTGCATGGTTTGATTTCTAAAAACAAGTGGAATATTATTCTTTAAGCAAACACTATAAGGAGGAAATTAAAAAGAACTTTTATTACTTGACAAATAAAGAATCTCTTTTCACTTTAAAGGGGATCATTTTTCAATGGGGGTCAATTTTTTTTAGAACTAGCATATAACACTTTTTCTACAAAAAATGATTTTTTTTCTACTGGTAGGGGGTCATTTTTTGTCCTTGAAAAATGACCCCCGGTCATTATTCGATGGGGGTCATTATTCGTCTTTACACCGGAAAAACAGCACGTGCAAATATGCAAATTCTTTCTATCACGTGATTGCTATCCGTCTCTACCTTAAGTGAAGGAAGGCAGATGGATCAAAATGATACTTGTTTTGTTGCAGAGTGAAGCAAGTTAAAAAAGAATTTTTAATTAAGTAAGTTGCGATCAAATACCTCCAATTTACACTTTGAAAAATTGTTTAATATTTCAACAATAATATACCTATCTGTATATTTTTTCATAATATTCTAGAAGACATTATAACTGGCTATAACATGTTTTCAATCGATCGATGAAATGTCCCGCCTACTCCGAATGACACACTTAAAACCCATCTCGGACAATCGAAACATTCCGGAATATAACACCCACTAGAAGGCTTTTTAATTACCTTTTATAAAACTAAAGCGCCGTTTTCATTGAAATTCATTATTATGATAGATTGCATTTGCTAACAGACATGTTGTATCGATCATAGAATTTGCAAAATAATGACTCCAAACGAAATTGATGTGTTGAAACCCTTGTTTCAACAAAATATTTGTCATAGCCTGTATCGCTGTAGAAAAAGTTTGAATGTTGAGCATTTAGTAGTGTATAGAATAAACATGGAAACATAAACCCCAAATGTAGTTGATAAGGGTTCACTGTTATATGAGTAGGGGAAATGTACGATATAAACTCAAAGTCCTCCCCTTTTCCTAAAGTTTTCTTGTGAGACTACCATTAATGTATTTACCAAGTATGAAACAGATGCGCGAAGACATTATTTGTCAAAAAATAAAAGGAAGTCTGGTTGTTTATTTTTATGTTATTAAACGTCTCTCTCGAGAATTTTTCACGCATATGGAGACGCCACCACTTGCCACTGAAGAGCTGCAAATTTTGTCCTATAAACGATTCTTGGACACAGCCTTCGAGCAGTGACCGATACTCCTTTCGTGCCCGCACCCACTGCGACACGGAACCTCGCTTTAATCAGTCTCATCCAAAGTACCGGACCCCACCTGCCACAGTGGGATTCGACCCTGCGACGTATGGGTCAACTCTTTACTTTGCGACTCTAAAGCAAGCGTTCTAATCACTGTGCCACGCCGTCGACTCGAATGCACTTAATAAGTAGTTATTGTTAATTCATGATATGTCTAACTTTTAGTTGAAAGTCACAAGAAGTGTTATCTTCTTTCAGGTAAATTGTTTTAACGAATTCTTCATATGAATACAAAAAGAGGTCTGCTGATAATGGGAAGAAGTCTGTACCAATGGGCATTCCAACAGAGAGTTTGAAAACCTAATCTCCAAACACTTCAAATATATTCTCAAACAGAAATTTATCTCTATTTGAACATTGCCTTTTCATACAATCCAAAACATTTAAAAAGAAATAATTCTGCAAATGACTGTAATGAATAGACAGGTAATTTTCGAGTTCCAATTGTGTCTTTGATCTCATAAAGCTTGGGTGAAAGTTCTGGGCGGGGAATATAAATTTAAAGTCTAAAATGTTTTACACTAAGAATCTATGTGGTAAGTGTAGCATAAGATGATCCATTTTCCTATTAGAATTACATTTTATTCATGAGAAAAGGATGTTTTGCAGTAATTAGAGAGAATCGTGCTCTTTTATTTTATGTTAATTTTCATTTTGAGGGTACATCATATCCTTGACACTTTGCTCAAAAGTCTGACGAGATGCTTACATGATATAAAGCAACATCGATTTGAAATCTGCATCCTTAAGCATGAATTGTAGAAAAATTATTTATTGTTAAAGCATTAAGAGTTTTTAATTGAACACTTAGAGGATTGGTTCAGTGTTTAGGTTGTTGAGAAGTAAAGATAATTCTCATTAATACAACAAGAAAACTAGAAACATTACTAGAAAAATGCGGATACTTCTGTGGACTCTTTTTAAGTACATTTTAAGAGGTATGGCTGAAGTATGTGAAAACCAGTGCCCTAATAGAAATTTTTCCAAAAGTGTAACAGCGCCTTTGGAAGAATGCGCTAACGTGAAGTTGCCATGCACTAGAGCGTTGTTTACAACACAGTCTGCTTACACACAACCCGTCATCATGCTATTGCAACTTAACACGCCGTCGTTTTTAGGGACATTCTTCCAGTGTCAACGGCAGGACTGCGGAGTCTGCATCTGTATATGTTGACACTTTCTGATCCAAAACCTGGGTATCCCTCCCAACTTGCTCCTAAAGAAAGGGTTTAATAACAGGATTTAATGTAAAATGAAAATTAAATTTAAAATGTAAAGTCATGACACAGTTAACTGTGCCATGTTGTCAAAATTCTAATATTTTGCCATAATCGGGTCCAAGCTTGATATGGCTAGGGTCACATCCGCCTCACCAAGGTGAAGAGATGCTACAGGTTTGTGCATGTAACAATTCCGCGTAGTTAAGCCTCTCCCATGCAAATTCTATTCCAATTAGCACTGTAGGAGACAGGGTAAGAGGCACAGGTCACGTTTATACCTCCTTGGAACGCTTGTGATCGTTCAGGCTCGGTCACTGATGTTCAGGAAGGCCCGCAGTGTGTCCTTTACATATGAAGCTAAACTGGCCCAATGGTCGACTCACTAGTTTCTCCATAAAAAATGTTAATGTGGCCAACATCCTTCCAAAAATTTTCAATGAAATTAACGTTATAAAATGTAGCTTTTTTCAATTATTACTTAGTGTAAGCATTTACAAAGCAAGGATATGAGGCAAAGTAGATTGAAGGCAGTATCATAGGAAGAGTACTGGTTTTTATGTGAATTAGATAATTAAGGTTCATAAACTCTCTGCTCACTCGTATGTAATTTTTCTTAAACTTTTATGACTTTCCAAAGGAACTGTATATACTGAATAAAATTCATACAATGAAAGCATGGCTTGCGGGGCAATTTTTTTTTTTTAAATTCATTTAAACTTGACTAATTGATAAAGGAAAAAAAGAGATTTGTGAAATTAAAAATTATCTCTCTTATCAGATTATCTTTGTTCCTTAATATTGGTATTTAAAAGGTTAATAGAATTAAGCATAAATATATTTGTAGATTGATTGATTGATTGTATACTGTTTAACGTCCTTCTCCAGAATATTTCATTGATATTGAGACGTCACCATTGCCGGTGAAGGGCTGCAAATAAAGGCCTATGCTCGGCACTCACGGCCTTTGAGTAGGGAGTGATCTTTATCATGCCACACCTGCTGTGACAGGGGACGTCGGTTTATACGGTCTCATCCGAAGGACCGCCCCATTTAGTCGCCTTTTACGACAAGCAAGGGGGAACTAAGGACCTATTCTAACCCGGATCCGCACGGGGCTATATTTGTAGATAAAAAATTCTTTTAATGATCTTTCAATTTATTGCGGAAAAGCATATTTTAAAATTAAGGACATACGCAACTTACGTTACCTTCTGATTACTTTTCAAGATATTCTTAATTTAAGATTATGGTGTCATAAGATGTTCATTGACAAAAATTCAATATGCATTACTAGGGGTTTTAGGAATATATCAAATTATAAATATTTTTGCATTATTCAAAGAAAAATATACAGAAATTACAAAACATATATTCCAGATTTTTTCCCCATTAAATTTATTTAAGAAGAGGTGTATAAATCCATATATAGACATTTGTAGTATTGCAAACATGCCTTTCATTTCGTGGAACTCATCAGCTCCAGGGAAGAACCCAATAATGTTCAAACAACGTTGCATTTGAAATTAATTATTCAAAATTAGCTCGTACATTTCTTTTTTTTTTTTTGCTGATATATTTGTATTATATAATTTTTTTTTCGAGATTAATTGCACGGTTAAGAAACATATGTTACAATGAGTCACCCATATCTGTCTATAAATAGGTCTGTTCTCTCATTTTCGTCGTTCGGTGAGCGAGTTTTTAAAGAAAAGGTATGTAATTCAATATATTCTGCGTCAATATATATTTCTATTACAATTCAAATAATATTTTCTTCACCAAAACAATTTTTTCTGCCATGGAATACTAAATCGGTTAAAAGTTTATATCATTCAGGCACGTAGCATCATTTTTGAAGGTTTGGTGGTGGTGGTGGGGTAGCAGGCAAAGAATTTTCTTTGAACTCTCCTAAAAAAAGTTGATAAGCAAAAAAAAAAAAATTAAAAAAAAATTAAAAAAAAAAAAAAAAGAAAAGAAAAAAAAAAGGAGAAAAAGTTGGCCAAATTCGAAAATTCTATTTCGTGGGGTTGGGGGGACCACTTTTTTGCAATGTCAACTACTTTCATTACCAAATTTTATACTACATTCTCAATACATTACTGATAGTGGGGGTGGATGGTTTGGGCAATTAGACTTTCAATTAACATTTCCTATAGTATAACTTTGGTTGGGAAAAAAAGTGACCCCCTGCCCCTCCCCCTGTTGCTACGTGAATGCCATTAACTGTATTTTTAACTGTATTTGAAGGTCGAAAGATGATGTTTTTCCAAACTGCTGCTCTTGTGCTGTTATTATCAGCGCTCGGAAACGTGGAGATGTCAGGTACATTCTTAATCCTTGTTACTTGTAACCTTAACTACAAACAGTAATTATTATGAAGGAACTCAAAATCTCTCTCATGTAAGACTACGTCGTTTGCTGTTCGTGATGTTTTATGTTTACTGTGAATTCGTTTCAAAATAATTTTAATTATAGGGACTCATAATATGGATATTTGCATAGAAGAATTAATGTTATGAAAGTCATTTTATATCAAATAACTGGGATTCAACTTCCATCACATTTTTCAAAAAATCTGCAAAAACGTATTGTAAAACCTCAGAAATAGTTTTTTTTTTCATTTTGAATTAGATTTTTTGAACAAAATACAAGATAAGGACAAAATTGTTTTATTTTTCTAATTTTCACTTGTATGGCTGTAACTTGATAACCAGTCCCAAATGTTCTTGTGGACCAATGGAAACCACCATCTGTTTTCTGTTTGTAGATATTATGTAAAATCAGAGACATAAAAAATTAAGATGTGCAACTGTTCAAACTCTCGGGTTATTTCTAGCTTATTTTTTTTTAATCTCGTGCAATCTAATGCAGCTTAAGTCACATAAAAGTTTAGAATTATTACGAATTACATAGTATCTTTTTTTGTTAATATGTATTATGAATTGTTCACGATGTAATTTCTTCATAAGTTTGTAATGCAGTGACAAAGGAGAAATCCGAAAAATGTGACTTTTGGTCGGCCATATTGTCGCGATCGCTCATTGACCTATTTATTTCCCAAATTTGCTTTTAAAGATTAAACGAACTTTACAATTCAGGCATCCGAATCTGGTATGATTTATATTATTGATCTTTTTTATGTTGCTGGTTCGAAAACCACAGTGGGACGTGGAAACCGGTCTTTTGGTTGAGACCGTATATAACGATGTCCCTTGTCGCAGTACGAAAAAGATACCGCACTGCACAATGTCCCTGAGTGCCAAAAATTAACACAATTAACAGCTTGCAACCAGCAAAATTCTCGAAAGTCACTTTAAACAATACAAAATCAATCAATCTAAGATTGTGCTTCTATATTTCAGGTGACGTTATTGCATTTAATGCATACATAACAAAAACACTGCATTTAAAAGAAGGAACCCTCGCTGATGTTGTTTACGATGGTTTGTATTACAACCATGGAGACGCATACGATCAGCAGACGGGTGTCTTCACAGCGCCATCTAACGGGCTTTACGTGTTTACATGGTCAAGTTGTGTAGCAGCAAAAAAGATTTTTGACGTGGAACTCCTTCTCAATGGCAAGAGAACAGGACTTGGAAACTGCAATAACGTTGGGGGTAAAGGATATGCAAACTGTTCAAATACATTTCCACTGGTTTTGAAAGCTGGGGATAAGGTGAACATCCGTACTACAAAACATGCAGATTATCTGCACCAAGATTTTTCCAGTTTTTCCGGATGGAAAGTATAAAGACAATCAGATGCAAATGTATACTACAAGTATCAACGTAATAAAGCAAATTTAAAAAGCTACCTTTTCTTAGTTTTTTAACATATGTAGAAAAAATGCCGTCTGACTATACTGTAATGTAAATGGTGTTTACTAAGTTTGAATTTGGCGCCATTAGTTGGCAGGTCATGTGACTACCGCTCTAAGGGTATATAAACGTCACAATGCTAGCGTCAGCATATTCAGTGTTGGTTTGGCTGCAGAAGTGAAAGGTTGTGCTAGGTAAGGAGTTATAGGTAAGCCGACAGTTTCCCATAAGAGAACGTGGATCAAGCATCCTTACTCTCGCGGGAATAGCTCGACTAGTCCTCAGTGGACATACATATAAAAAGAATAAGTTTCTTTAGTATTAGGTGTTGAGTAGCTGAGTACTCATTTGTTGAGCACTCGTTAAACGGGAAGGTTTTACTCATTAGTTGAGTAGTATTTTAATTACTGTAAATTTGTATAGTTAGTATTTGTTATAGTGATTTTTATCAGTGATTTGTTTTGTTAGGTAATTAAGGGTAATCATTTTTATTTTATACGAGAAGAACTCGTACGCCTTATTTGTATATTTTGCAGGCGATTATTTTTGTATATACGTTCGCCGTATTTGTATATTTTGGCAGGCGATTATTTTAAAGTATTATTTTTGAGTCTCGGTCTCAGTTTAGTAACTGAGGGATCCAGTATCAGAAGAGAACACGTTACATAATTTTTGTTGACAGCGGTGGGATCCTCGAGACTCGAGTTTTGTTCTCTAAAAATGGATAAGAGTTTGGAAGAAATACAAAACGAAATCACTGCCCTTGAAGGACAAATTGAGCAGATAAGGATTGAGAACTCATTCATGAAAGAAACTGGTAGGATTGGCCATTCGACTCCTAAGACGACTCATGCAGTGAGTAATCCAGTAGATGAGCCTGATTCTGGACTAGCTTCGGGGCGTCCTTCCGAGTATGCAGATTTCTCGGAAAGTGAGACTAGTGATCAAGAAGAGTACAATGGGACCAAGCCTAAAGTAAGATTCTCAACAGCAACAGCGGAGCTGAGAGACGAAGGAAATTTGGAGTCTAGAGTGAGAAACTCAGAAGAAAGGAGAAGAACAAGTAGTTGGGAGGAGTTCCCAAAACTGAAGGAAAATGAAAATCGCCCATATGTACTGAGAAGAGGAGAAGACGGTATAACGATGAGGCGAAATCGTTCACGTGAGAAGAACAGAGTAAGAGATGAACAAGGAACGAAATCCGACTCAACAGAAAAAGCATCGGTTAGTTCGTTTATAAAACCAGCTACATTCGATGGAAGCGGATCATGGCTAGATTACAAATCTCATTTCGAGGCTTGCTCAGAACTAAACAGATGGACTAACAAACAAAAAGGTCTATACCTTGCGGTTTCGTTAAGAGATCAAGCACAAGGGATACTAGGTAATTTGAGCAGCGATGCTACTCACGATTACTCAATCTTAGTGAAAGCACTAGAGGAAAGATTTCTTCCTGCAAACCAAATGGAATTGTATAGAGTGCAATTGAGAGAAAAACGTCAAAAGGCCACAGAAACATTGCCTGAGCTTGGACAAGCGATCCGAAGACTCACTAACTTAGCATATCCTTCAGCTGGTAACGATTTACAAGAAACTTTGGCTAAAGAGCAATTTATCGATGCCCTAGTTGACTCGGATATGAGAATACGTATTAAACAAAGTCGTCCAAAGACATTAAATGAAGCAATCAGTCTTGCCGTTGAACTTGAAGCTTATGTTAAATCTGACCGGCGAAATCAAGAGACAAAGAATTTTGCTCGCCCAGTGGCCAGCAATGAATCAAAAGGATCGGATTTTGAGTCGAGAATGAATTCATTGGAGAAGACTATGGAGTCTATGCTTCGCGAGCTTACTCAGCTAAAGAAACACAGTGTTGTTACTCATGAACAGAGAAAAAGTTATGAGAAGAATTCAACAACCCAGAAGTCCAAAGGTCCTATGTCTCAACGGACTTGTTATAGGTGTGGAAAACGTGGTCACATAAGCCTATATTGTAAGAAACCAAAACCCAGCCAAGACAACGGAGGAAACAAAGGGACAGACCATTTCTAAAAAAAATAGACCTAAGGATTCAAAAAAAGGTAACAGCAAATTCTCATCTTTGAGTACAGAAGAAGAGAAATCCGTTCAGAATAAGGTGGGGATTAGTCGTGACAAGAACGAGGCAGGAATGTTTATCAAGGCAGTAGTAAACAAACGTCCCGTTAACTTACTGGTGGATACTGGAGCAACAATTAGCATCCTTGCGTCCTATGTTTATGAAGAGTTGAAATCGTCTCTCGATTTAACAGAACACACAAATGACATATTGTGTGCAAGCGGGTCAAAACTTAAAGTAGAAGGGAAAACAACTGTCTCGGTTACATTCGACAACAATGATAATGTCTACTCACAGCAAATGACAGTAGCTGATCTGCAAGTGGATGGTGTCTTAGGATTAGACTTCATGAGGACCCATTCCTGTGTAATTGACGTACACAACAGTAAACTGAGAATTGGTGAGAAGTACTACTCGCTTTTCTTCGAAGGAAAAATTGGTTGTTATCGAATAGCAGTTGTTGAACATCTGAACTTACCCCCAAGAAGTGAAATAGTCGCAATTGGTCGCGTGTGCATCACCGGCAATGAATGTTTACCTGAAAAGACGCACATAATTGAGCCGTCCGAAAAGTTTAAGGGTGAAGATCAAATGTTGCTTGGACGAACGCTTACTCATGGAACTCAAGACGTACCTGTACGAGTACTCAATTTATCCAATGATGTTAAGCACATCTATCCTGGAACCATAGTTGGAATGATGACTCCAATAGACAAAGTAATGAGTACTCAGACGGTTGTGAGACAACATGAGAAATTACCTTTATTCTTGAAAGATTTGTTTGACAGAACAGTGAAAAACTTGACTAGTGAACAAGCAGTGCAGGTTAAAGAATTTTTACTCAAACATGCAAGCGTTTTTGCATCTTCAGAAAAAGATCTCGGACGAACAAATGTCGTTAAGCACAAGATCGATACTGGAAATGCAGCTCCCATAAAGCAGCCATTGAGAAGAGTACCTGTACATTGGCAAGAAGAGGTCGACAGACAAATTAACGACATGCTGGAGAGAAATGTGATTCAGCCAAGTTCTAGTCCCTGGTCTTCGGGAATAGTGTTAGCAAAGAAGAAAGATGGCACAATGAGGTTCTGTGTCGACTATCGACAACTCAATACTGTGACAGTTAAGGATGCATATCCACTGCCACGCATTGATGAGTCGTTAGACTACTTAGCTGATTCTCTTTGGTTCAGTACCCTAGATTTGAGCTCTGGGTACTGGCAAGTTGAGTTGGACCCCAAGGACAAACCAAAAACAGCTTTTTCAACAAAGAAAGGACTCTATGAATTCCAAGTCATGCCGTTTGGTCTCAGTAACGCACCAGCAACGTTCGAGAGACTAATGGAGACAGTGCTGGCAGGCCTACAATGGCAGATATGCTTGATTTATTTAGACGACATAATTGTCGTCGGTAAATCATTTGAAAACATGCTAGAAAATTTGAGCAAAATATTTGAGAAGTTGGAAGGAGCAGGTTTAAAGCTCAAGGCCAAGAAATGTTCGTTATTTGCAAGAGAAG
Organism: Saccostrea cuccullata; assembly: GCF_032062105.1. Taxonomy (NCBI): domain Eukaryota; kingdom Metazoa; phylum Mollusca; class Bivalvia; order Ostreida; family Ostreidae; genus Saccostrea; species Saccostrea cuccullata. Next base: position 49,407 of record NW_026938785.1, read on the forward strand.
TAGAATATCTTGGACATGTCATCTCAAGCAAAGGTGTATCCACAGATCCACTAAAGATAAAAGCAATTAAGGATTGGCCTATACCTACCACAGCAACTGAGGTTAGGTCTTTCCTGGGTCTTTGTGGTTACTACCGAAGATTCATTGAGAAGTATGCAGAGAAGGCAAAGCCACTTACTCATCTGACTGAGAAACACAATGGCTTTGTTTGGAATGACGACTGCCAGGAGGCGTTTGAGAAACTGAAACAGTCTTTGATGAATGCACCCATCTTGGTCTATCCAGATTTCTCAAAGCCTTTCATACTCGATACCGATGCGAGTAACAACGCTATCGGAGCGGTTTTATCTCAGAAGAATGAGAATGGAGAGCAAGTTATCGCTTATGCAAGTAGAACTTTGTCTAAACCGGAAAGAAAATACTGTGTCACTCGTAAAGAGTTACTTGCAGTTGTTTACTTTGTGAAGTATTTTAGGCATTATCTGCTTGGAAGAAAGTTTACAATCAGAACCGACCATAGCTCACTGAAATGGCTCATGCGTTTTAAAAATCCAGAAGGCCAGTTAGCTCGATGGATCGATGTCTTATCAGCTTATGATATGGATATTGAGCACAGACCTGGAAAACTTCACCAGAATGCAGACGCAATGAGTCGCATACCATGTCACCAGTGTGGATACCGAGAAACTGAAGAAGATAATGCAGTTGTGATGAAAGCCACAGAAACGGAAGACAAAGAGCAGAATTTGTCAAACTCTGAGCTTCAAAGACTGCAAGAAGAAGATCCTGATATTGTTAAGGTTAAACATTGGTTGACTAAAGGTGTTAGACCTAAGCACAAAGACATAGCTGGTGAGAGTCTATTTGTGAAGTCATTACTCACACAGTACGACAGATTAGCCTGTAAAGACAACATCCTATTCAGGAAGTGGGAAGACTTTGAACTCAAAACTGCAAAACTCCAAGCTATCATTCCGATGAGTTTGCGACGAACAGTACTCAAGTTTTGTCATGATAATCGTTCTTCAGCACACCTAGGAGTGAGAAAAACCATAAGTAAGATACGTCAATCTTACTATTGGCCCGGATTACAGCGAGACACAAGGTTATACATAGCTGGGTGTGAGCAATGCTGCAAAAGAAAAGGACCAAATAGAACTAAACGAGCACCAAAGCAGTTAGTTGAAGCCGGTCGACCAATGGAGAGAATAGCCACTGATATCTTAGGTGAGCTGCCAGAGACAACGAACGGTAATAGATATATTCTAGTTATATCAGATTACTACACAAAATGGACCGAGAGTTACCCAATGCCCAATATGGAAGCTCGTACCGTTGCAAAGATCATGGTGGAAGAATTCATAACAAGATTTGGCGTACCATACTCAATCCATTCTGACCAGGGTCGACAATTCGAGAGTTTGTTATTCCAAGAGATGTGTAGCTGACTACAGATTGAGAAAACTCACACAACGCCATATCACCCTCAGTCTGATGGCATGGTTGAGCGTTTCAACCGAACGTTGTTAAACATGCTAAGTGCATATGTGAATGAGAGACATACAGACTGGGATGAGCAGCTTCCTTACGTAATGATGGCGTATCGCTCATCAGAACATGAGACGACAGGATATTCCCCGAATTTCCTGATGCTAGGAAGAGAGACAGCAACTCCTCTCGATATCATGTACCAAAAGCCATCAACTATAGATAAAATACCACAGTCAAGATGGGCCTGGGAACTCAAAGATCGTTTAGAAGAAGCACATAAAGTTGTTCGAGAACACACAAATTCTGAAATGCTCAGACAGAAACGGTATCACGATAGGAAACTCAACTGGGAAGACTACAAAAACGGTGACCTTGTTTATGTGTACTTCCCTAGACATAAAAGTGGTCTATCGCCAAAACTAACGAGTTATTGGCATGGCCCATTTAAAGTTATATCCAAATGCTCCGACATAAATTACAAAGTAAATTGTGGACTAAGAGGAATACCTCAAGTAATACATGTTGATCGTATGAGACCTGTACGATCGCAATTTATTTCAGGCGAAAGAGAGAATTTACCCGAGGTTTACTCAGATAAAATTGTACAAAATGATTCAGAGAGTATCGTACAAAATGAGTCAGATAACTCATCTAAAGATGAACATAGTATACGGCCAAAACGAACAAAGCAGTTGCCAACATGGTTAACAGATTATGACACAAAATGGTACTAAAGCATTTTTAGTCAATGATTTTTCTCTTTGTAGAAATCAGTCATGGTTAACACCAAAACGACGCCAAGGAAAGAGTCTGAAAATTGTCCAATGTGTACATTTTCATCGTCAAGCCGAGAATCTCTGCTTAATCATGTGCTAGAGTGTGGTAAGAAACAACAAGAAAAACAGTTCAAGTGTGATAAGTGCCCATATGTTTCACTGAGAAAAGCCAACCTGAACAGACACAAGAAGTGCAAACACCCAAGTGAGAAATCAGAACACAATGAGAAGAGTCAAGAAAATATTGCTAACCTTCGTGCTGAATAAGAGATCTCAAGTGACAGTGATACCGAAGAACAGAATTTAGGAAGCGTTGTTCCTGAAGATAGTATGGTGTATGGTGATGAGGAACCTGATGAATCTTCAGCTAAGAAAGATCCAGTGATTGAGAAAGGACAGATGCAGGATTCGCTGATTCTGGGGAGGGTCGTGAGAAAAAGAACCATGCCAGAAATATTTGTCCCTGCAAAGAAATCTAAGTTCCCAAATGGAAGTACAAAGGCAACGCTTGTTTCTGACGTGAGGAGAAGCTCAATCCCTAAACCTCAAGCTGATGTGATTGTTCCTTCTCTTCCTGAATCTTCTCATGCACAGTCTGTGAACAATGAAGATAAGACCATAAAGATCGTTGCCATACAGACTGAGCCAACTCAGTACAGCAGAATTGAAAAGACTGTTACAACAAAAAGTGACGATGGAACCATTAGGGTTAGTCGTGTTGTAGAGGAGGAAGTTGTTATCAAACTGTAATGGGAACAATATTTTAAAGCCAACTCAGTAAAGTGTATAGATAATACTCGTATTTGTTACTGAGTAATGTGTTTTATTGTACATTTTTCTAATTCGGTTTACTCATTGGTATAGAGAAATTTCCTTTGAGCAGTACTGTATATTGTATTGTACATTGATATGTGATGAGAACTTTTGAGATAATTGAGCAATTTTGAGATAAATGCCAGAAATTGTTTTTGAGTTAGATTTGGTATAAAGAGTTTGGTTAAGTGATAGAGATTTTAAGAATTTAGAAATGCGGGACGCATTCCTCTTAGGAGGGGGTAATGTAATGTAAATGGTGTTTACTAAGTTTGAATTTGGCGCCATTAGTTGGCAGGTCATGTGACTACCGCTCTAAGGGTATACAAACGTCACAATGCTAGCGTCAGCATATTCAGTGTTGGTTTGGCTGCAGAAGTGAAAGGTTGTGTTAGGTAAGGAGTTATAGGTAAGCCGACAGTTTCCCATAAGAGAACGTGGATCAAGCATCCTTACTCTCGCGGGAATAGCTCGACTAGTCCTCAGTGGACATACATATAAAAAGAATAAGTTTCTTTAGTATTAGGTGTTGAGTAGCTGAGTACTCATTTGTTGAGCACTCGTCAGAGCGGAAGGTATTGCTCATTAGTTGAGTAGTATTTTGATTACTGTAAATTTGTATAGTTAGTATTTGTTATAGTGATTTTTATCAGTGATTTGTTTTGTTAGGTAATTAAGGGTAATCATTTTTATTTTATACGAGAGGAACTCGTATCGCCTTATTTGTATATTTTGCAGGCGATTATTTTTGTATATACGTTCGCCGTATTTGTATATTTTGGCAGGCGATTATTTTAAAGTATTATATTTTTGAGTCTCGGTCTCAGTTTAGTAACTGAGGGATCCAGTATCAGAAGAGAACACGTTACAATACATATACGTATTTAATGGTTATATAAGAATCTTGTTTTTACACAACAAACAGTCCTATATGGTTTCTCCGTTGAGAGAGTGTTTATTTGTATGTAATTATACGTTCATGTTAAATACTAAAATCTGATTGGTTTAGACGCAGTTAACAATCCGTTCCATTACCCTCAGCCTTAGCAACACATGTTACAACAGTAAAGTCACATGCATGGAAATAATGCGCGTTCGGTTCATTGTAGAATTCTCAAAACTTCAGTTGAAAGTTTGAAAGAACCGGAATGAACATGTCGTCAGTAAAAGCTTGCATCCAATGAAGCTTAATCGAAGACAAAAAAACGACAGACGAAACATGCTTGCGAGTGCAGAAATTACGAAACGTTATATGATAAAGGACTCTTAGAATATCAAGCAAACAATTAAGACGTCAATTAATCTTTTTCGAAGTTGCGGGGAGTTTGAAAGCTTTCTAAACGTAAACGTAAAGGCAATGGACGAATTTTTTGCTGTCATCCTAAATCAATAAAACATTCAGTTTAACAAAATATAAGGTGCCTGTTTTGGAGGGTATCAGTTGAAATTAAAACCCCTTGGAAAACCATTGTCAACCTCCACTGACGCCTTGGTTGACAATGGTGTTCCTTGGGTGTCAATTTCAACTATTACCCTCCCAAAAGGCACCATTTATATATTGTACATCTTCCAACAGCAATCGACTTTTCAATGACCCTTCAGGTTTCAAGTCCCTTCATATGACTTTTTTTCTCGTATATACCTTTGTACAGTACTCCTGAAGCTTCTTCTTACCTTCTCTCAATATCTTTGAGAGAAGTTAAAAAATCTTAATAGATTATTTATTATAGCCCGCTTTGTACTTTTTAATTAGTATTTATTGTTAGGTTCCTACCACATGGAAAAAATGCCCGTTGCTAAGGAAATTTCTTTGTTCAGGTTTCCATAGTAACCATGAACTAAAATATTTTTTTTTTATTTTACATATATGGATCGTAGTGCAAGACAAATCTATGCGTATTTATCATTTAATTCTGAAAACCTTCATGCATAACCTTTATATATAGACTGGTACTTAAGGTCAAGATCTAGTAAATGAGAGGTGTCTACAGATTTATAAAATTTGAGAAATAATTTCCTTTATTGATGCTTTACAACTTTACCTTGGACAAGTAAGGTGTTTCGGGGCATAATTTGTAGGTTAACAAGATGAAAAACCATATTCTGAACTGTCATTTTCATTGAAAAATTTAGAAAACCAGTCGTGAATATGGGAGGTTTTTTTTTCAAATTTGACAAATCAAATGTATCCAGATTGCCTACAGTCTATCAGAAAACGGTAATTTGTATGTTCATGGCCTTTTCTTCAAAGTAATATCAAATTTAATATAGGTATCCGGTTTACTTTTCACATTATTTCAACTTGAATGTCATGAAAATACCTTATTTTCTACATAATTCTGCTAAATCCGTAAAGTACGGAAAAAGAGGGTTGACATTGATTATATGTATGACGTCATAATGGATCTAGCACCAAAACATTTGTCTTAAGTCATTCACTTGATCTTGACCTTAACGTAGGTCGCAGGTTTGCTGACGTCCTTAAAACTGGGTAGGCAATTTATTTGATTTGGGCGACTTTCTTGTGCATTTCTGATTATGACATCATAACGAGAAATGGAAAAAAATCAGCATACTACATTTTGTCGAAATTAGTTTTTGTTTGCGAACAGTATTAAAAGAACATGCTGAATTTATTTTAAGAAAATGAATTCTTAATTATTTCGATTAGAATGAGCAACACTGAAAGTATCAGAAAGCGTTTCATTATACTTATTAATTGCATCTTCTCAGATCTATTCTGATAGCACATCACTGTCATGCACTTGTTCTGGAAATAAATTCTAACCCTTCGTATAATTATAACACAGGGTATCAAATTCCAAATATCACTCAGGACCCTCTCCTTAGAAACGCACTCATTTACATTTTCAGAAGAAAAAGTACTGACAAACTGCTCATCAACATTGTCTTTTACGATAATTTATACAGTCACATAACCATATATGACATGCATGTGTTTGTTTTCTTTTATTTCCGTAAATAGTGTCAAAACTCTGCTCGCCGATGGAAAGTCGAACTTTCAGTATGCTAATCTCGGACAAAGAACAAAATTCCAAAAAATGAACTGGTTTGAATATTCAATTCCATGTTTTAAATTTGCATTAAATACCGTAAATCTGGAAATTTTTGCTGTAGATAATTTTTTAGCAAATTTGCGAGTTCATTGCATCTGCAAAAATATTTTTCTTAAAAATAAATTACCATTAAGAAAATGTACACAAAGAGTGGTAATTCGCAAAATTTGGAAACGTAAAAATTAATCAACACCATTTTGACCCGAATTCGCAAAATAAAATCGACGTAAAAATTTCCAGATTCACGGTAGATAAAATTTGACACAGTCTTATTTCAAATAAAAACACTATGAAGTTTTTCCCATGTTATTTTATATTCAGGTTTTCAGCCAATCAAATTTTGGTTCAAATTCTTTGTCTTATTCAAATTAAAAGTTCATAATAATAATCAATAAGAAGTAAGTATATTAAACATCGAAATGCACCGGTATATTAAAATGTTAACTTTTTTTTTAAAAGAACACTTGAAAAATATATAAACTAAAACAGGTTGGTCACAAATTAAAAACTGCTAAGATACTAATACTTATGAAACATAAAACAAAGATATTTTTCGAGCGGTATTGACCATTGAAAATAACTACAGGCAGTAGCATAAGACCCCCTCCTTCATTTTTCATTTTTTTTTTCTTGCTAAAGCCAGGGATGAGTAAACTTGTTTTGTATCTCAACTCCACCCTATATGTTGTTGAGTAAATCGATATTTACTAATCGGAGGCACATAACAATATATATATATGGAAATGTGAAAAGGAAGAAGAATGTGTTTCAAATCTATTGATGTCTGCATATTCCATGATTTCATACGCCTTAGATAATAAGTGAAGATTAAAGGAGGCAGACGACGAGAATAAAAACAAATTGCAAGCCATCTTTTTTATGTAACAGTGGAAAACATATGTGTTTCATGATATTTAAAAACAGCAAAAGAAGATAGAAGAGTAACATTATTAATAACATGCAATACGTATTAAAAATCCGAAATAGGAAACTCCCAATAAAAGGCAAGGGTGGCGATACCCCAATTGCCTGATTACGTAGTATAAAGTTAGCGTTCAATTAAACGTCAATATATTAAGCGCTTAAATTCTCTAGATTGTACATGTAGTAGTATTTTATTGAAGACTATTTATTAGCTATATACATGTAATAAATTCTTTTACTTACCTTTTCTTTGAAAACTCGCTCACCGAACGTCAAAAATGAGAGAGCACATATATTTATAGATAGATGTGCGTGACTCATTGTAACATATGTTTTCCGTTCAATTAATATCTCGAAAAAAAAATAATACAAATATATCAGCAAAAACACGAAATTTACGAGCCAAGGTTTAAATAATTAAGATCATACACAAATTACTTTGAACATAATTTGGTTTTTCCCTGGAGTTGAAGAGTTCGACTAAATGAAGGGCACGTATGCAATACTTTAAATGACTATATATGGATTTATACACATCTAAAATCTCGAATATACACTGAACCAAACTTTTAAGTGTTCACCTAACATTTTTGAAGTTTTTAAGAACAAATGCAAACAATAAATAATTTCTTTAATTCTCGGTTAATGATGCACATTTAAGTTCGATGTTGCGTAAATTTCATTTAAGTATCTCGTCAGAATTTTTAGCAAAGTTTCAAGGAAATGATGTACCCTCAAAATGAAAATTCACACAAAATTCTCGATTGAGTAAGATCCACTATTCGCTCTAATTATTACAAGACAATCTTTATTGTTGGATACCATGTACCCCTGAATAGGAGATTGACCCATCTTCTGCCAAACCTACATGTACTGCATAGATCTTTCCAAACCATTGTAAATGTGACGAAAAAAAAGGGGTGGGGGTGGGGGCTTTGACATTTCTTTGAAAATCCCAAATGTGTTCAATGGGATTCAGATCCGGGAATTTTACTGTGTATCATCACACAAATGCCTTTTGGTCAATTTCCGTGGGTGTTTAGCACGTAAGTGCACTGCTTTAGGGACAATTCAGACTGCTTGAGCTGATATAATACTGCCACGAGCACCGATTTCTTATCATTTTCGTACGATTGAAATGGTTTGTTTCCATTTTTCTAAGATTTTTTCAGGACACTTTAATACTCTTTTAATCCGGTGTGACGAGAAATTTTCTCCTCAGAAGATCAAGGTCACTTCCGGTGTGGTTAAATTTTGTCCAAAACTTTCAAATTGTGATAAATTAGTGGTGAAAACTTATCACAGCCTATAGAAAAATGTGTTTAGATGGGTTTTGATACTGTTTGATAATTTTCATAAGTAATATCAAGTGCAATTAAGCACTTAAATAAAAATGAGTAAAATATGTGGTGCAAAGATGGTCCCGATATCAACATTCCAACGGCTCTACCTTCTATCTCAATGTTCATTTTGCCAATGTTTTGTGTTTTTTAGTGAAGCCAGTTTTTAAAATTTGATAATGACCACAAAAAGATGCTTATTACAAAACACGTGCCGCAAAGTACAGATTTATTGTTTTTAAGCTTCGTCACGGAACATTGGTTTTCATTGGTCATATTGAATTTTCTTTCTACAATTGTTGAGAAGATACATTTGTTGTAATAATTTTAAAATATCATACCCTTCCATAAAGTAGTTTTTAAATAAAGACATTTATTAAAGTGAACACGTAGAAGTTTTGTTAAGTGTATGTTTTGCTATTTCAGTATCTTTCTCTTTGAATAATGCAATAAAAATTCATAATTTGATATACAATGTATTCCTAAAAACCCTGGTAATGCATACTGAATTTTTGTCAATGAACAGCTGTTGACACTATAATCTTAAATTAATATCTTGAAAAGTTATCAGTAGGTAAGGTACGTTGCGTGTGTCCTTAATAATATATTTTCTGCAATAAATTGAAACATCATTTAAAGAATGGTCCGACATTTTTGATCATAGTAGTAATTTTTTTATCTTATCAAATAAAAATGATCCTCCAGAGGAAATTACAATTTGCTAAAATCAATAAAGGTGTTTCCACCCTCACAAATGTAATGGTTTAACGTACAAAACTGCATTTGTTTTTATATAATATACTTTAAATTTTCCAATTATTGCAAAAAATGTATAGGTCACCATATCATTTAAGATGCGAAACATAAAAAATACCCCTTTTTTGAAATAGTATTATGAAAAATGTGTAAAAACGGGTGAAAATGCATAATTCTGATGCTGAATTTTCCTATAACTTCCTACTCATGAGATACTTTGAATTGTAAATATTAAGAATTTTTTTCTTACATTAGAAGTACAATAAAGCAAATGCCTGAATGAAGAGACCCTAGAAGGAGTTATGCCCTTATCAACATTTTTTAAAGATTAAATAAATGATTAAATAAAGAAAATATGCATTTTCAATTTTTTTTTTACCTAACAATATTTATCATTATACTTAATGAAAAGCATTTTACCAAAAGACATTGTTCTATTAGGTGTAAATTTAAACTAATTATGATTTTTGAAAAAAACTTTGACATCATACGAGGGTGAAATTACCTTAACATTTAAAAAGTAAAACTTTAAATTTACATTCCCCGCAAAGAACTTACATCCAAGCTTTATGAGATCAAAGACACGTTTTATATGGTAAATAGAACTTGAAAATTACCTGTCTTTTCATTATTGTCATTTACTGAATTTTTTAACGAAAAATTGTTTTGGATTGTGGACAGACCTATAAGAAGGCAATGTTAAAATAACGATAAATTTCTTATTTACAACATCTTTAAAGTGTTCAGAGATCAGGTTTTCAAATTATCTGTTGGAATGCCGATGGGTACATATTCCCTCACCTTATCAGCAGACCTCTTTTTGTATTTATATGAAGAAGAATTCATAAAAAAAAACTGTACCTGAAAGAAGAGAACTCTAATTGTGATTTCAACTAATCATTTAGATATATCGATCACGCATCATTAATTAACATTATCATATACTTAGTAGTAAATATACCGATTCTGCACGGTGTGATACGGGTGACGTCACAATACCCCATATCACGGACCGGTCCGAAAAGCCATAATATGTATCGGACCCACGGGCCAAAAATCCATATCAAACCGGAAGTAACATTTGTATTAAGTTTGAAAATTAATTTACTTGATTTTATTTAAATATTCATATAGAACAATTCTTTAATGACATTTGTGGTCTCAATTTTTCATTTCAGATACCTAAAATTGGCTCTTTTAGATTTTATAGAAAACTGTCCTTAAGTACAGCTATTTATAAGAACCAGGCAGAAATGAAAATAAGTGATTCATGATAGTGATAGATTTTTCAAAAACTATCATATTTACATTAAGATACATCAAACTAAATACTTGATCACAGTTATAAATGGATTTCATGCATAGTTGATTAAAAAATGAATTCAATATATACTGAAACAGTCAACAATATCCATTGAAAGGTGTCTGTGCGTGCAGGTGATTTTTTAAGAAGGCCCGCACTCTCCTTGAATGTGAATTATAAAATATTGAACATCTAGTATCAAAGAGTAAAAAACAATTAAAAAACCCATGGGTTATTTTAATTACGAATAGATATTGTGATTTTAAATTATGTAATAATATGAAATTCTAGTTATCTCCCTTGGCACTCTTTAGTAAAAGGAGTTGGAAAGAGTGTATTTAACTCTTCAGTATAGAAGGGGAGTATTAAGAAATGTGTGTGATTTCATCTTCATTTTGGAAGTTTTGCCAGTTTTCATACATCCCAGGGGCATGTAAGTCTAAGATTTTTATTAGAAAAATATAATCCTAGAATAAAAAAAATAACTGCCTGCAATTTGCTTAATTTTATCTGACAAAAACAAAATTTTATTTCCTAAACATGCTAAGAGTTTGAGTGTTTTGAAAAAGGCGAACCTTGTTTAACAATAACATCAAAACTACTTAAATTCAGTTAATTTTGGTGAAAAACATTTAATTTTGTACTGGAATTTGAACAGTAGCTCGCTGCTGGGGATTAGAGTATGATGAGTAACTCTCCTTTCCGTCGATACTCCCTTAGTACTATACACAGTCGACTGGAAGAAATCATCGACCTCAGCATACATGAAGCCATAGCAAGAAGCAGTGAAAGCCACAGCAGAGATTGGGTGGAGCATAATTTTTTCTATGTCTCGGCGCCTTTATGGATGTCATATTTACATCAGGTATTTAATACATAACACAGACAAATGTCTAAACAAAGACAAGATTGACTATTTTTTTTTTCAAATTGAAAAAGGGGAACGTCAAGAAAAAATGATAGCAAACATACAGGCTGACTGCTAGTAAGAGTTATCAGTCCTGCTAAAAATCTACCAGCCTAGCTGAGAAAATAATTGTCTTTTGTAAAATAATGAGCAAATGATACACCCCCCCCCCATATGATATGAATATAATAGTGTCCATGTTTTGCTGTAGGAAAATATCATATTAATAATGCCATACTTTCGTACAATACCACTATGTTTTTGCCTAATTTTACTCTTAAAAACACAAAATCTCAGGAGCTTCTGGGGCTTTGCCCCCTGGACCCCCTTCATTCAAACTATGGTATGACTAAACATATGACTGTACCTTGGAACATCAGTATCAAGACCCCTTGTCCGAACAAAGTTATCCACGCCCCTCCCCCTCCCTCCCCTTTTTAATCACAAATCCTCTACTGCTCATGATACCATTAGTTGATTTGGAAGCGATTATCAAATTATTAAATTTTAATTAATGAAAACTTTAAACAAGTCCCGCTGGGCTTCAATATGTGCAAATTGGTAAGCCCACAGCAAAATTTGTGTGTCTCGGGCGGTCAGGCGCACTGTTATTTCAAACACTGTTTTCAGAAATGCCAATGGGTCCTTCTTAAAATAGTGAATATTTAATTAAGCCCTGAAAAAACTCAGATGTTATGGCAAAACCATAATTACTATTTTTCTTATTCATTTAATCAAAATGTAAAATTGTGCCCTTTCAAACTGTATATTTCTAAACTTATATGTGTATGATATTCTTCAATTGCATTTCCTTTTATTTGAATTATATATAAGGGTGGGGAGTCCTACAAAATGTAATTGACAAGCAAAACAACCAATAAAATACTGTTATGGTTTTATCAGTTGAAACGGGGGGAGGGGGTGTTAAAGCCATAAAACCCTATCCGAATGGGGGAGGGGGGGGGCTTCCCAAATATTCCTACAAGCTAATATATACACACATAGAAAGAGAGAGATTTATAAATATGAGAGCACATACAATATGCATGGGTTTCTGCCAATGTTTTCGTCTAATTTGGGTTTAAAACTTAAAAAATAAAATTTGATCCTACAAAATTAGAACTCTTTTTCAATTTATATCTAATAGTATGAATTCATGATGATATCACTAGTACATGGGGGAGGGGGGTGGTAAATAAATATTAATTATCAATAATTCAAAAGCTAAATTGTTATATAAGTGTATGCATTCTCTTGTCATATGATGAATTTCATGATTTGTTATCATTTCAGATGCAATCTGAGCCTTGTTCTGAATTTCAACATCCCCTTTGACAACACCTGCACAGCTGAGGTAATGTAAGCTTAAAAATTGAGGACAACCGTCACCAAGAAAAGATTATCAATTCAACTAATGTTAGTGTTATATATACTTTATATTATTTATGCATCATTAGATAATTCGGTATTTTGTGTTGACAACTTGCAGTTTTTTTTAATTATCCCATTAAGAACATTCCTTTTCGTTTAGCAATCAAGGGCCTTCTGACTAAGGGCTGAATTATAGTGAACACTACCATTTATAGACTTTGAAACAGGTATATGTTTCTTCTGATCTTGATTCTCTGAATTTTTTAGCTCACCTGAGTCGAAGGATCAAGTGATCTTTTCTAATCAAAGTTTGTCTTTTGTCTGTCATTGTCATTCTTCAAGGGGAGAGGATTACAAAATTAATAGCATTACTGATATCTTCTCAAGAACCAATGGCACAGGAAAAATAAAACATATGTGGAACCATTGTCGGGTAGTGTAGACCCCATGTGTAGGACGGGGCCACAGCGGATGATCAGAGTTTAACATAGGAATACATAAAAAAAATATTTTAAAATCTTCTTCGGATCTTCGGATACAGCAAGCCTTGATTGGTAATATTTATATGAAAGCATTTTCAGGTGGTGTAGATTCAAGTTTGATCAAATCATGACCCCGGGGATAGGGTGGGACCACAAAGGCCAATCAAAGTTTTACATAAGAATATAGAGAAAAAATCCTTTAAAAATATTCTTCCAAAGAACAGAAAAGCCTTTAAGTTATATATATTTATGGAAGCATTTTCTTGTAGTGTAGATTTGTTAAAATCATGACACCCCCCCCCCCAGGTATAGGGTGGGGCTACAATAAAAGTGTTCAAAATTGTAGGGAAAAACTCACAGTTAGTCAAAAATAAGTACCCTGTAAGCATCCTTAGTGTAGATTCAGTTATGTTCAATTATACCCCTCTCTCTCTCTCTCTCCCTTACAGGGAGATGTCAGGGCCACATATGCTTTTAAGCTTTTCAATACAAAGCTGATTTTTTATTTTTATCCAAGCCAGGTGAGTGATATGGACCTGGGTCTCTTGTTAAATCATTTTTCTACACATATATGTACAGTACAACTCGGTTATAACAAACTAGGACCTGTAAAAGTACTTCGCTATATAATTCGTTATATCCATATTTGTAATTTTGTAATATTTATATAGTTGGGGATCCAAAAAGACTTCTTTGATTTCACAATGTCCGTGTTTGTACTAAACAAGTTTTACTGCAGTTAAATGTAAGTGGAAGCCAAATAGGAGTAAAAGATGTATTATTGTATGTCATCTTCATTATTTTGATCAATCCATACAAATGTTTCTTTGAATATTGGAAACTAAAATCAGTAGAAAGTTAGAAATTAAAATTTATAAAATGCAGCATATCTAAACAAAATTTTTGTTGTTGAAAAAAAAACCCTTTTCAGATGAGAAAGGCTGTAATAGTTATACTAATATTCAGAATCAAATAACAGCTAACTACTTGAGGCAAGGATGGGATGAGGGTTGAAGAAGGGGTTACATCACTTGAAAATTTAGAGAAGAATTGTAGAGCTGAGGTTTTTCTCAAGAACCACAGGGCCAGTTTTTACCAAACTTGGCAGGGCTAAGACCCCTTAGGCCATGCAAAGTTAAATACTTGGTTCTCAGGCCTTTTTTTCAAGAAATATGACGAGTGAGGGAGACTTTTTTTTTCTTTTTTTATTGCCCCCAAAACATGATGAGGCAGCTTTTTACATTGTAAAAAACCTCAAAAAATGATGAGGGAGGTGATTTTATTGATTTAGCAATAAAAAGGGTCAATGAGGCACCCTTGGTAGAGATGAGGGAGGGCCTGAGAACCAAGAAATTAATTTTTTTTGCCTTACAACTTACAAGGGGTGATAATCAAGAAAAGAAAAAAATTGTCCCCCTCCTCCTAAGAATAGACCTAAACCACAATAGGTATTACAAGTAGGAAAATCTGGTGTAGAACAGCAAGACCAGTTACTCTGGTGAGTGTTATGGACCATGGCCTTCTTGTATTCGTGATCATGATCATAGAAAAAACGAATCTTAAATACTCTCCTCCTTCAACAGCATCAAGAAAAAAATTGCTTTACGGAATGCCTATTTTCATTAACAAAGTTCAAATTTTGAATTATATTTTTTCCAGATTGATGAATGAACCACATGCATTGTGTCAGAGGAATCTAGCTTGAACACCTATTTAGCAGCCAGGACACTTAGATGTACCTGTACAGTTGATACAGATAATCTCAACGGCACATTTCTAAATGATGGCCAAAAAAATCTAATAAAGACACTGTCAGTTTAAAACTTTTTGAAAGAAATCCAGACTAGAAACAAAGGATATTGATTTTTAAGCTCCTCCAAATGTAAAAGGGGTTTTATTGAAACCAAGACTAGGATACACCCAAGGATATTTAATATTACACCCCTTCAACATAAAATTTTGAATTTTAGTTTGCATATCTAGTGAAGAACATGGATTTTTTGACATTTGATACACTTTATAATGTTATATTGACATTTTTTCAAGATTTCTTTACTGTAAACTATGTATTTCTGCAAAAAGTACATTTACAGATGATTTTTCAAAAATTGCTTTAAAAATACAATTGAAATTTTTAGATCATGTCTCATAAATGGTTAATCATAAATGGTTCACCACAGAAACCAAATATTTGTTTTCAAGAAGTTAGGTACAAAAAAAAATGGTGTGTCTTTCAGTATTTTAGCTAATGGCCACTCATACAGTTTTCTTCATACAAGCTAATCACATTGACTAAATTGTATAGGCAAATACAAAATTTTTGGAGATGTTGTCATGGTAACCAGATACAAATCACAAAAGCATATTTAAAAAATATATTTTCATGCATTTACAATAAACTGTGAAAATAATACGTGTATGTTAGTCAACAATTATTTTGTATTTTATGGAGATTTTGTAAAGTCGATTTATTGTTTAAAAAAGCATTTCCAGAATAATTTGTTACCATGGTTACAAAAATTTATGAGAAATCCACTGGTTTTATCTAATATTTGCAAGGTTAAGGAGAACATTTTTCAACTTATATTATCAATTTTTTTTTTGTGCTTGTGGTATTTTTTCCACAACATACCCTGAAAATGATATATTTTGGTATTTTCTTGAAAAATGAGTTTTTGTGATATTCTGTTGCCATGGTTACAGAATATTTTTGAAAAACCCATGGGTTTTGTTTTGTTTTATTAGAATTAGGATTGTGGTCTTTCTATCCCATGCTTTCAGTTTTCTTTAACATGTGGGATTTTTTTTAACTATGCTCTTAAAAATGGTTATTATTGTGAAAAATGAATGTTTGTGACATTTTGTTGCCATGGTAACAGAATATTATTTAAAAACCCATGGGTTTTATTTAATTTTATTGAAATTAAGAAAGTGCTCTTTCTATTCCACATTATCAGATTTCTTTAACATGTGGGGTTTTTTCTTACTATGCTCATAAAAACGGTTATTATTGTGAAAAAATGAAATTTTGTGACATTTTGTTGCCATGGTAACAGAATATTTTTAAAAAACCTATGGGTTTTATTTAGTTTTATTAAAATTAAGAAAGTGCTCTTTCTATTCCACATGATCAGATTTCTTTAACATGTGGGATTTTTTCTTACTATGCTCATAAAAACGGTTATTATTGTGAAAAATGAAATTTTGTGACAATTCGTTGCCATGGTAACAGAATAATTTTAAAAAACCCATGGGTTTTATTTAATTTTATTAAAATTAAGAATGTGCTCTTTCTATCCCATGTTATCAGATTTCTTTAACATGCTGGCCTTTTTCATAATATGCTTCTAAAATATGTTAGATTTGAAGAAATATTGTGAAAAGTGAATTATATGAAATGACCTCTGTTAAATTGAAATTCAGCACCTTTAATAAATCCTATATAATTTTATCCTTATAGTAATCATTTATCATTTTGTATGTACTTCTCAGGAAAAAAAGATTTATTTATGGTACTATCATCAAAAAAGCTCTGTTCATGTGTTCAATAATAGCTAAATTCACATTTTTTTCAATTTTTTGCTTGGTTGCCATGTGCATTTACATGGTGCATTGTTTCCATGGCAACAAAGGCTGGCCAAAAAAATTATGTTGTCCAATGATGTTCCCTTGGTCCATGAAGCAACATATTAAAATTTTGTAAAAATCTGAAGTGGTCATGAATCACCCCCTGCCTGGTTCTTACAAATAGCTGTACTTAACAAACACAAATATTCTTCAACCACAATATGTGAACTCGCATATGAAGTATTTTAAATATATGATAAATAGAATACTACATACTAAAATCCATATCATATGTCACATCAGCCCTCGGGCCCCATATCATATGATATGGGGCCACTCGGGCTGATATGACATAGATATGGATTTTAGTATGTAATATTCTCTATATAACTACTTAAGTGCATTCAAGTAGACGACGTGGTAAAGTGTTTGGGACGTTTGCTTTAGAGTCGCAAAGTAAGGAGTTGACCCGTAAAGGGCGAATCCCACTGTGGCACGTGAGGTCCGGTACTTCGGATCTGTTTCATACTTTGTAAATACATAAATGGTAGTCTCACAACAAAACTTTATGATAAGGTGAGAACTTTTATATCGAACATTTCCCGTACTCATATACATGTAACAGTACACCCATATCAACTACATTTGGGGTTCATGTTTCCAAGTTTATTCTATACACTACTGAATGCTCAATATACAAACAATTTCTACAAAGATACAAGCTATTGACAAATATTTTGCTAAAACAAGAGTTTCAACACATCAATTTCGTTTGGAGTCATTATTTTGCAAATTCAATGATCGATACAAAATGCCTGTTAGCAAATACAATCTATCTTGTGATGAATAACATTTTTCATACTAATTACTCTTAGGCTATTATTTATACACTGAATCTACAGATGTAGCGAATCTTGTTGCATACATGTACAGTATAATTTGTCCAAACCGGCTACGGCCGGTTCCGTGAAATTCGGTTTAGACAGAATCCAGAGTGCAGTAACCTCCCTACTGACCAATAATTGGATCTTCGTATTGTTTCACAAAATATTATGAAAACATGAGAAACTAGAGGTACTGTGAGCGATGAGCTCACTAAATGATACCCCCCGCCTCCCATATGGTTATAAGTACTGGTGAAAAAGTCCATGTTTTCCTGTGGCCGGGAAACCCAAAATATGTGTCGGATCAAAAAGTAAAATAGGAGGTGCACAATGGCAATATGTAATAAAGATTCTGTGAAAGTTGCATCAAATTTCATTCAGTGGTATGAGAGGAGTTGCGGATAAGAGATGGGTACCCCAAAGCGTAACAGTCGGACGGACGGACGGACGTGTTTACGAGAGTGCATTTATTGGGTATTTTTCATGCCAAGATTGTACTTATTGGGTACTTTTTGCTTATTGGGTATACCCAATAAGAAGTGTCGCTGAATATGCTTAAAACACCCTAATTGGGTATTTGCAGGTTAGTACCCAACAAAACTTGGACACGACGATTTGTCCAAAAAAGTGTCCAAAAAAGTTGCTTTCACGGACGCACCGTGTTTTGTGTTTCAGTTTTACATTCGGAACTCTAAATTCTCGAGAGTTCCGAAAATCAACTTCCGTTGATCCTGATCATTACAACGTTTGTTTTCATGGAAAAAAATATGGCGACTAAGAAACACTTAATGTCAACAAGATTGTCTGATTGACAAGAGAAAAGGTAAGTTTATTCGATTAATAATTATCTATTGGTGGGATCTTGTTTAAGGAAAATTGATTTTAATGTAATTTTGAAAACAATTGTGCACAAAATTAAAATATATATCGGAACAATTAATCCTAAGTTGCACTTGTATGTATTTTGAATTTTCTCTGTCTTTTTAACTCTCTTGAGGGCGACAAGTATTTAGTAAATGATCGTATATTGTTAGATAATCTTTAATTAATCGAAAGTGTTAATTATTTAATTTTATATCATAACCAACTAAGTATGTTCTGACAATGTATATTGGAAAGGGAAATGAAAATTTTAACAATCGTGTGTTCATAAATCAGCTGTAAATTATCGGTTCATGTAGACAGTATTACAATCGCAAAGTGAGCTGAGATGATGATAAATGGGATAATTGACAACTAAATAATTGTATGTAAGTTTATCTCATCTGATATGTAAAAGATTCATTGTATTACTGAAAAACGTTCAGTCAAAACAGTGCTTCTTTCTGTTTTTGATTTTGAGTGTCTGCTTTAGGGGACGACCATTTGATCCTGAGGGGGGGCCTGGCAAATTTTTCTGAGACAGATTATTTATTTTCATGCCTGTCGAGGACAGATTATTTATTTTCAAGATTATCAAGGACAGATTATTCATTTTCTTCTTCGTCTTATGGTATCTTGATCAATTGATTCTAAAGGACTAATCATTTTTACACCATAGGCGGATACAGGATTTGGAGAGGGGGCGTGTATAACCTCGTTTAGGAAAGAGGTCTGGGGCTGCCGTAAGGCCCCCGGTGGGTCCTGGGTGACGCGAAGGGGTAACCTCCCCCCCTTGAAGTTCTTGGGTTTTCGTGTATTTTAAGAGTAAAATCAGGCACTATTATCATAGTTATGGCACGCCAAATTCACAAAAATGAGATAAACATAGTTTCACAGTCCATAAACTAGGTTTATCGGTTGTAAACTATAGTTTACGGACTGTAAACTATAGTTAACAACGTTAATCTATATTTTACATCCGTAAACCATAGTTAACGCGATAATCTATGTTTCACAACCGTAAACTATACTTAACACTGAAAACAATCATTTGCGATTGCAAAACATAGATTATCTGATAAATACAGTTTCACGATTTGTAAACTATTGTTTACAAACTGTTAACTATAGTTAACGATCTGATAAATAAAGTTTCACGATTTGTGAAACTATGATTAACAACTCTTAACTATAGTTTACGATTGTAAACTATAGTTTACACACGTGAATCTATGTTTATCAACAAAATCTATTGTTAACGCTTATTACAGACAGATAAACTTAGATTATCATTCGTAAACTATAGTTAACAACCGTTAAATATAGTTTTACAGATGAAAACTATACTTAACGAATCGTTAACTATAGTTTACGGTTTGTAAACTATAGTTTACAGTCGATAAACCTAGTTTATCAATTGAGAAACTAGGTTTATCTCATTTTTGTGAATTTGGCATGCAATACATAGTGGCATTGGTTATTATGAACCAAAGTATGACATAATTAATACTAAATCATACTTTGAATGAAGGGCGTTCAGGGGGTGAAGCCCCCTGAAGCTTTTGTTTTTGTTTTTTTTTTTGCATTTAAGAGTAAAACCAGACACAATTGTATAGGAATTCGTTAGCTATATGCCAAAGTATGACATTATTAATACTAGTCATATCATACTTCGAATGAAAAGGGCCTAGGGGGCAAAGTCCCCTGAAGCTCTTGGGTTATTGTGTATTTTAAGAGAAAAACTAGACATAAAAATATTGGTATTGTACCAAAGTATGGCATTATTATTCGTATCATACTTTGAAACTTTAGGGAGGGGTTGTACACATGTACGTCTCCCTTAAATCCACCATTGTATATTTTGTATTAATTTATCGGGGAAGTATAATTCTTTGACAAGAAAATTCGTCTTTTGCGGTGTATAAGAACTGGCTTGTATTTAAAGTGATTCATCACACCTACTAAGTGCACATTGTCATGTTGATAAACTGACTACAAGTATCCAGTCTGGTAATCTGATTTTAAATACTATTTGGTTCTAAAATGGCGAGCTAAGCGAGCCAAAAAAAATTGTCGAATTGAAGATTTTTTAGATTAAATTACACGTATATAAAAATGTATTTGATATCATAAATCAAGGTCAGATTATTTACTTTCTTTGCAGAGGAGGACATATTATTTATTTTCAACATTTTCAGGGACAGATTATTTATTTCCAAAATCTGCCAGCCCCCCCCCCCCCGAATCAAATGGTCGTCCTCTTATTTTGATTTTGTTTTAAATTATTGTTTTTGGCATCTGCTTTAATTAATTTAAAACAATACTGAAATTGATATAGGGCTACTATAACTATTTCACATGATGGGTGTGTAATTAGCATCGCGCTACACCCGGGGCTTCCATTTTTGAGGATGGGGCTAGTGGTTTTCTGCACTGAGGAATCCTCTTGGGCTATTAGGAATTTTAAAATACATATGTAATGCATGAAAAGCACCACCGGTATTTTCATTCCTTTTTGCTATTAAATTCCCTATATGGAAATATTCCAGACAGCATGCTCCTATTATCCATAAATCTCCACAACTGCATCAATTTTGCAGTACTACCAGACTGATTTACTAAAAAACGATCTTTTTTTCCTGATTTGAATTTTCCCCCTTTCCTTTGTTTAATATAGCAATATTTGCATGAACATATATATCTCATTATTAAATTATATACATTTACTCAATCAGCTCAATCATAAGTGTCATGCAATAATGTTGCGCTTTTTTTTTTTTAATTTAAAGCCATATATGGCGTAACTGATCAAAAAATATATTTTTGAAAAATACAAAATTAAGTAAAGAAATATAGTTAATACATTTAAATTAATGCTTTTCATACAATTCGGAGCACGGAGAACACCTCGTTTCATCTAATAATACGATTTTATCTTCTCTGTAATGTGTTATTTAAATCTTTTGTATTTTCTTCAAAGTCGGAGAAAATTTCGAGAATCCAAATTAAATTTTGATATCTTTATAACGCAATTGACTTAGATTTTGTAATTTACGGAAAATTTCTATCTTTATCATGTTTATATAAATTAATGATACAAATAATAAGTTTTTATAATTTCAGTCTAATAATTTTCATTGTACATACGCCATGTATGGCTTTAAATGATTCAAGATGAAAACAAAATGATTTTTGCTGCGTTTTAATTAGACGAACTAGTGAATGACCAAAAAAGGAATATTTAAAATCTTCTTTCAGTTTTTTTAAATCATTAATTTAAATATGATTAAATTTTACTAGCGAAAATTAAATTAAACTTTAATTTTAAAAAGAATCATCTGTAGTTAATATCCTGACTTTTTTCAAGATGAACTTTTTTTCAATGTTACTTTTTAATTTTTGCCTCTATATTTGGGCTTGTCACTTTTACTCGGGGATAGTAACTTTATTGCCACCAAGTTGTGGATTAGTACTTGATTTCCTTTATTGCACAGTGATGACTATGATTTAATAGCACAAAAAGCTAATGGGTTTACGTATGTGAATTGATATGATTAATGCTTACTTGTGATTTTAGGATAACTGGAGATAATGATTCCTTTTTTCCATTGATATTTCATAAATATTTTCCTAAGTATTATGTTACAATAAATTGGTTTAGATTTTTTTCATAAAAGTAATCAATAATTGCAATGGAAATTAAAACCATAATCAAGTTCATGAGGATTTTAATATGTAACAGGTCAAACAGGAATTTCAGTTGTGAACATTGCAGAGAACACACTCATCAGAAGATGACCCTCAGAAATAGGACAATTGTAAGTAATCAGTAAAATGATCAGGAATACTTCATGCCAACCATAAGATTTGAGACATTTTCGCTTCTTAAGGGGGCCGACTATAGTTTTATTCTGTGAAAACTACAATAGCGAAACTCTTCATTTTTATACCATGTATAACTTACATTAACTTAAGTGTACATACAAAGTTTGGGGGAAATCTACCGTCCAGGTATTTTTAGGGACCGTCTCAAAATACAGGTACATTTACTATAGGAATATATAGGAAAATGCCAATTTTTAGCACTTTAAAGCAAATTATACAAATACTACAATAGACATTTTGTTCATACTATAATATTTGATGAGTGATACTATATTATACAATATATGTAAGAAACACAAAATTCTACCATCTCGTTACCAGAGGGGGCATCTCAAACTGCAACAAATTAGCAAATTTTACTATTTTTATAGAGTATTACAAAATATGACGTACACAATAGATTCACATGAAAACATAATAGAAATATTGGAGATATTCTCAAATTTCTATGTTTTAGATTTCAAGAGCGTATGTTCATTACTTTTTCTTTAATAATATTTTTATTACCCCTTTCTTTAAGAGCTACAGATTATCCTAACGTCAAAAACCAAACACTGCAACGACGTCAACCTACCGATCAATTGCAAAATCGGTTAAAAAATCAGTTATATCAAATTGTAATTACATTTTTGTACCTATAATTTCTAAATTTTGTTTAATTTTAATAATTAAGCGAAAAAAGTTGCATTAAAACAGTAAATACGCTTCATTTTACTATGATGCGCGAAATATTGCGCAATGGAAACTATAGCCAGCCCCCTTAAATTAGAAGAAATAGAGGGAAATACTTGTACATACTACATAACTACTAGGCAACCAACCTTTAACGGCAGGAAAGTTTTTGGTATGTGCAATACAGCTACATAAAACCTCTTTAGTATTCATGTTGAGTTAGAGAAAGTACCTTAGTATTTTTTCTAGTGTTTGCCAACATTTTCATGCACACTGTTTGCTTGTTTGTACTATCATTTTATTTTATATTCTTTAGATGCCCTTTACCTTTGCCAGTTTTGAATCATTTGAATTAAGGGCATTTGAGGGTTGGTTCCAGAACTTAATTAATTGTAAAGTAAATACCGTGGTACTATTCGGTCATAGGTTATGTTAATACGTGTATAACATTTTGTTCTGATAGAGGTGGCATACAGGAAAAGAAACAATACTAGATATCACTTCAAAGGAATGAAATAGCTTCATCTTGTAGGTGTATTTTATTTAAGGATCACTACTTCATGTCTGATGTGGTGAAAGTTATTCATATTCTGTTTGACTGTAATTTTTCATATTTTCAACTTCTATCCAGCTTAGTCAATTTTAATTAAATTTTGTGCAAAGCATACCCCAGGAAGGGGGGATGGAGTGTCAAGTGTGTCTCTGTCCCTGTCAATGTAATTTCAAAGCAGTTAGTAAGGTTTGGGTCAATTTTAAATCCTCTTTAGCAGAACCATTGGGCTAAAAACAATACTAATGTGAAAGCTTTATCATTAAGTGTAGAGATGTTTTTGAAGATTATGGACCCCTAATGTATTGATAGTGTTACATTAGAAGTCTAAAATTTGCAAGGAATAGTTGTAAAATCTTTTTAAAATCTCCTTCTTAACAATCAGAAACTAACAAACTGTCTAATTAATATGCAACATCGTTTTGTGTGTTGAATGATGATTCCATTTTGATAAAATTATGGCAGATGGGGGGTAGGATGAAGATGCAGTTAGACATAGAAGAAACAAAAAAGAGTTGATAGAATTTAGTTTTTCTTCCATTTTATTTATCAATACATATTTCTGAATAAGAAATATACTTCTACTTCTTGGTTGGGTTTGATCAACATAAAGGGTGATCTTACTGTAGTCAAGAAAAACATGTTTTATACGGCAAAGAAATGCCTTTATCTAATTGCAGAATGAATAAAAAGGACAGAGGCAGATTTGAAGGAGATGCATGAAATGAGGAATATTTCAAAGATTGCCTGAGCATAACCACTGCTACTGGATAAACATATGGCAATATAAAAGAGCAGGGTCAATGTAGGTATCATACAGTATAGGCCATGAGAGACCCTGAAGAAGAAAGTATGGAAGAGAAACAAAAATAAAACCATTTTGACATTTATTGAAATATAGGATCAAAGCCTTACATGTAAAATTTGGGCATGTAATGACTTTTTTCTTGCTCTAAGACTTATAACAGTGATGATTTGATTTAATATCTTTATCCCGATTTGTCGCAAAGATTTGGACATAGTGCATCAATTATTTTACAGTTTTGATATAACGAATTCATTCATTGTACTTGTAACTGAGTTTTCTGATGCGACACTGTTTAATCGGCTGCAAAACTAAGTTTGTGATTTCCAAACCAGATTAATGAGATACATGTAATATCTTTTAACATCGATGACTATTAAATCCATTCTTTTACATCTCAGAAGTATTTTTATTATTACAGGGAAACTATATATTGTACATGTATCTGTAATAAACAGGATTATAGAAATTTTCCACATAATACAATACAATCTTAGCAACTGAAGGTAAATATTTTAACAAGGGTGTGATCTATTTATCAATATGGTTTTCAGCATCTTGCTCTACCTGTAATGACTTGCTCCAAGTTCCAATATTTAAATTTAAATTTTGCAAACATGGTTATAAAATTCTTTAAAAGCCAGATAGTTTAGGCACAAAATGCTTATATATTTCCTATCATTTGTAAAGTGTACACTGAATGAGATGTGGAATGTTAGAATTAAAGTATTAAATATGTTTTGGACTTATGTATGCTTATGCAGATAAATATGAATTCAACTAGGGAAGGTAAATGTCATACTTATTGGGTTTGCAATCTAATGCAAGAGTATAAATATCTAAGACAAATTTGACAATTTTAATGAAGGGTATAAGTAACCCAAGAAGAATTAGACATGTAAACATTACCTGTTGGGCTTTATTCTAATGTTAGGATGTAATATCCAAGAGGAGTTGAACCAATGTCCAATACCTATTGGGTTTTCTTTCTTATGAAAAAAAATTTGAGTAACCCAAGAAGAATGTCCAATACCTTTTAATTTATATACTATTGAAGGGATGAAGATATCCAAGAAGAATTGGACAGGTGTCCATTACCTGTTGGGTAGTATTCTTATGAGGAGATTCTCAAGAAACCCAAGAATTAGACAAGTGTCCATAGCCTGTTGGGTGGGGTGTAGATATCCAAGAGGAGTTGGACGGATGTCCATTATCTGTTGGGTGGTATTCTGATGAAACAATTCAAGAAACCCAAGAAGAATTGGACAAGTGTCCATTACCTGTTGGGTGAGATGTAGATATCCAAGAGGAGTTGGACAGGTGTCCATTATCTGTTGGGTTGTATTTTGATGATGCAATTCAAGAAACCAAAGAATTAGACAAGTGTCCATTGCTTGTTGGGTGGGATGTAGATATCCAAGAGGAGTTGGACAGATGTCCATTACCTGTTGGGTGGTATTCTGATGAAACAATTCAAGAAACCCAAAAAGAATTGGACAAGTGTCCATTACCTGTTGGGTGGTATGTAGGTATCCAAGAGGAGTTGGACAGGTGTCCATTACCTGTTGGGTTGTATTTTGATGATGCAATTCAAGAAACCCAAGAATTAGACAAGTGTCCATTGCCTGTTGGGTGGGATGTAGATATCCAAGAGGAGTTGGACAGATGTCATTACCTGTTGAGTGGTATTCTGATGAAATAATTCAAGAAACCCAAGAAGAATTGGACAAGTGTCCATTACCTGTTGGGTGGTATGTAGATATCCAAGAGGAGTTGGACAGGTGTCCATTACCTGTTGGGTTGTATTTTGATGATGCAATTCAAGAAACCCAAGAATTAGACAAGTGTCCATTGCCTGTTGGGTGGGATGTAGATATCCAAGAGGAGTTGGACAGATGTCATTACCTGTTGGGTTGTATTCTGATGAAACAATTCAAGAAACCCAAGAAGAATTGGACAAGTGTCCATTACCTGTTGGGTGGGATGTAGATATCCAAGAGGAGTTGGACAGGTGTCCATTACCTGTTGGGTTGTATTTTGATGAGGAGATTCAAGAAACCCAAATAGAATTGGACAATGTACACATGTTCAATTGTTCTTGGGTAGTTTAATCCCTTCGTCAAAATACAACCCAACAGGTATTGGACACCTGTCCAATGCCTGTTGGATACCTTCATTCTGCCCAACATGTAATGGGCATTTGCTTATTATTAATTGGTCATGACTCAAAAAGGTTTTCCTTAAATACTTATTTTTGTTATTCAAGAAAGGTTGAACAGAGTCTGAGATATGTTGAGTTGTGTTTGCACAATTCAGTTTTTTTTTTTGCACTTAGGTATTCATATATTTTGATATTAGATATTTTGAAATATACAGGTGTATATACTTATTGCTAAGAAAAAAAAATTAGTTAGGTGCTACAATAAAAGAGCTATATCACAGAAATTGATAAAAATATGGGTTCAAAACCAAAGGTTTTCAGTCTTGTCTGAATTTACCAGCAAATATTAAATATATAATAGATTTGGAATGAATAAAAAACAATAAGAAAAAACCCAATAAAATACGGACACAAGGATTAATATCCAATAAGATTTGAACAGTAACTACCCAAATAATGCTCTCTCGTGTGTACACTTTTTTTGTATCCAATAAGCAGTATCCAATAGGACTTGGACTTGATGTACCCAATATATAACCAAATGTGTGTCTGTGTACAGACGGACGGACAGACGGACGAACACACATTTGGTTATATATTGGGTACATCAAGTCCAAGTCCTATTGGATACTGCTTATTGGATACAAAAAAAGTGTACACACGAGAGAGCATTATTTGGGTAGTTACTGTTCAAATCTTATTGGATGTTAATCCTCGTGTCCGTATTTTATTGGGTTTTTTCTTATTGCTTTTTATTCATTTCAAATTTATTATATATTAAATATTTGCTGGTAAATTCAGACAAGACTGAAAACCTTTGGTTTTGAACCCATATTTTTGTCAATTTCTGTGATATAGTTCTTTAATTGTAACACCTAACTGATTTGTTCTTAGCAATAAGGATATACACCTGTATATTTCAAAATAACTAATATTAAGATATATGAATACCTAAGTGCAAAAAAACTGAATTGTGAAAACACAACTCAACACATCTCAGACTCTGTTCAACCTTTCTTGAATAACAAAATTAAGTATTTAAGGAGAAACCTTTTTGAGTCATGACCAATTAATAATAAGCAAATGCACATTACATAATGGACACAATGAAAGTATCAAACAGGCATTGGACAGGTGTCCAATACCTGTTGGGTTGTATTTTGACTAAGGGATTAAACTACCCAAGAACAATTGAACATGTGTAAATTGTCCAATTCTATTTGGGTTTCTTGAATCTCCTCATCAAAATACAACCCAACAGGTAATGGACACCTGTCCAACTCCTCTTGGATATCTACATCCCACCCAACAGGTAGTGGACACTTGTCCAATTCTTCTTGGGTTTCTTGAAATGTTTCATCAGAATACCACCCAACAGGTAATGGACATCCGTCCAACTCCTCTTGGATATCTTCATCCAACCCAACAGGTAACGGACACTTGTCCAATACTTCTTGGGTTTCTTGAATTGTTTCATCAGAATACCACCCAACAGGTAATGGACATCTGTCCAACTCCTCTTGGATATCTACATCCCACCCAACAGGCAATGGACACTTATATAATTCTTTGGTTTCTTGAATCTCCTCATAAAATACAACCCAACAGGTAATGGACACCTGTCCAGCTCCTCTTGGATATCTACATCTCACCAAAACGATAATGGCCACCTGTCCAATTCTTCTAGGGTTACTTGAATTGTTTCATCAGAATACCACCCAACAGGTAATGGACATCTGTCCAACTCCTCTTGGATATCTACATCCCACCCGACAGGCAATGGACACTTGTCCAATTCTTCTTGGGTTTCTTGAATTGTTTCATCAAAATACAACCCAACAGGTAATGGACACCTGTCCAACTCCTCTTGGATATCTGCATCCCACCCAACAGGTAATGGATACTTGTCCAATTCTTCTTGGGTTTCTTGAATTGTTTCATCAGAATACCACCCAACAGGTAATGGACATCCGTCCAACTCCTCTTGGATATCTACATCCCACCCAACAGGCAATGGACACTTGTCTACTTCTTGGGTTTCTTGAGAATCCCCTCATCAGAATACTACCCAACATGTAATGGACACCTGTCCAATTTCTCTTGGATATCTTCAGCCCTTCAATAGTATATAAACTAAAAGGTATTGGACATTCTTTTTGGGTTACTCAATATTTATTTTTATAAGAAAGAAAACCCAATAGGTATTGGACATTGGTTCAACTCTTCTTGGATATTTCATCCCAACATTAGAGTAAAACCCAACAGGTGATGTTTACCTGTCCAATTCTTCTTGGGTTACCTTATGCCCTTCATTAAAATTGTCAAATTTGTCTTGGATATTTATACTCTTGCATTAGATTGCAAACCCAATAAGTATGACATTTACCTTCCCTAGTTGAATTCAAATTTATCTGCATAAGCATACATAAGTCCAAAACAAATTTAATACTTTAATTCTAACATTCCACATCTCATTCAGTGTACACTTTACAAATGATAGGAAATATATAAGCATTTTGTGCCTAAACTATTTGGCTTTTAAAGAATTTTATAATCATGTTTGCAAAATTTAAATTTAAATATTGGAACTTGGAGCAAGTCATTACAGGTAGAGCAAGATGCTGAAAACAATATTGATAAATAGATCACACCCTTGATAAAATATTTGCCTTCAGTTGCTAAGATTGTGTTGAATTATATGGAAAATTTCTATAATCCTGTTTATTACAGATACATGTACAATGCATATTTGCCCTGCAATAATAAAAATACTTCTGAGATGTTAAAGAATGGATTAAATAGTCACCGATGTTAAAAGATATTTCATGATCTCATTTATCTGGTTTGGAAATCATAAACTTAGTTTTGAAGCCGATAAAACAGTGTCGCACCAGAAAACTCAGTTACAAGTACAATGAATGAATTCGTTGTATCAAAACTTTAAAATAATTGATGCATTATGTCCAAATCTTTTCGACAAATCGCGATAAAGATATTAAATCAAATCATCACTGTTAAAAGTCTTAGGGCTAGAGAAAAGTCATTACATGTCCAAATTTTACATGTAAGACTTTGATCCTATATTTCAATGAATGTCAAAATGGTTTTATTTTTGTTTCTGTTCAATACTTTCTTCTTCAGGGTCTCTCATGGCCTATACTGTATGATGCCTTCATTGACCGTGCTCTTTTATATTGCCATATGTTTATCCAGTAGCAGTGATCATGCTCAGGCAATCTTTGAAATATTCCTCATTTCATGCATCTCCTTCAGTTCTGCCTCTGTCCATTTTATTCATTCTGCAATTAGATAAAGACATTTCTTTGCCGTATAAAACATGTTTTTCTTGACTACAACAAGATCACCCTTTATGTTGATCAAACCCAACCAAGAAGTAGAAGTATATTTCTTATTCAGAAATATGTATTGATAAATAAAATGGAAGAAAAACTAGATTCTATCGACTCTTTTTTTTTTCTATGTCTAACTGCATCTTCATCCTACCCCCCATCCGCCATAATTTTATCAAAATTGAATCATCATTCAAAACACAAAATGATGTTGCATTTTAATTAGACAGTATGTTAGTTTCTGATTGTTAAGGAGATTTTAATAAGATTTTACACCTATTCCTTGCAAATTTTAGACTTCTAATGTTACACTATCAGTACATTAGGGGTACATAATCTTCAAAAACATCTCTACACTTAATGATAAAGCTTTCACATTAGTATTGTTTTTAGCCCAATGGTTCTGCTAAAGAGGATTTAAAATTGACCCAAACCTTACTAACTGCTTTGAAATTATATTGACAGGGACAGAGACACACTTGACACTCCATCCTCCCTTCCTGGGTTATGCTTTGCACAAAATTTAATTAAAATTGACTAAGCTGGATAGAAGTTGAAAATATGAAAAATTACAGTCAAACAGAATATGAATAACTTTCACCACATTAGACATGAAGTAGTGATCCTTAAATAAAATACACCTACAAGATGAAGCTATTTTATTCCTTTGAAGTGATATCTAGTATTGTTTCTTTTCCTGTATGCCACCTCTATCAGAACAAAATGTTATACACGTATTAACATAAGCTATGACCAAATAGTACCACGGTATATACTTTACAATTAATTAAGTTCTGGAGCCAACTCTCAGATGCCCTTAAAACAAATGATTCTAAACTGGCAAAGGTAAAGGGCATCTGAAGAATTTAAAATGAAATGATAGTACAAACAAGCAAACAGCTAGTGTGCATGAAAATGTTGGCAAACACTAGAAAAAATACTAAGGTACTTTCTCAAACTTAACATGAATACTAAAGGGGTTTTATGTAGCTGTATTGTACATACCAAAAGCTTTCCTGCAGTTAAAGGTTTGTTGCCTAGTAGTTATGTAGCATGTAAGTTTTTCATTCTATCTCATCTAATTTAAGAAGCGAAAATGTCTCTAAAAATCTTATGGTTGGCATGAAGTATCCCTGTTCATTTTACTGGTTACTTACAATTGTCCTATTTCTGAGGGTCATCTTCTGATGGGTGTGTTCTCTGCAATGTTCACAAATGAAGTTCCTGTTTGACCTGTTACATATTGAAAATCCTCAATGAACATGATTATGGTTTTAATTTCCATTGCAATTATTGATTACTTTTATAAAAAAAAAATCTAAACCAATTTATTGTAACATAATAAATATTTATGTAATATCAATGGAAAAAAGGAATCATTATCTGCAATTATCCTAAAGTCACAAGTAAGCATTAATCATATAAATTCACATACGTAAACCCATTAGCTTTTTTTTGTGCTATTAAATCATAGTCATCGCTGTGCAATAAAGGAAATCAAGTACTAATCCACAATTTGGTGGCAATAAAGTTACTATCCCCGAGTAAAATTGACAAGCAAAAATATAGAGGCAATAATTAAAAAGTAACATTGAAAAAAAGTTCATCGTGAAAAAAGTCAGGGTATTAACTACAGATGATTCTTTTTAAAATTAAAGTTTAATTTAATTTTCGCTAGTAAAATTTAATCATATATAAATTAATGATTTAAAAAAAAGAAAAAAAGATTTTAAATATTCCTTTTCTGGACATTCACTAGTTCGTCTAATTAAAACGAAGCAAAAATCATTTTGTTTTCATCTTGAATCATTTAAAGCCATATATGGCGTATGTACAATGAAAATTATTAGACTAAAATTGTAAGAACTTATTATTTGTATCATTACTTTATATAAACATGATAAAGATAGAAATTTTCCATAAATTACAAAATCTAAGTCAATTGCGTTATAAAGATATCAAAAGTTAATTTGAATTCTCGGAATTTTCTCCGACTTGGAAGAAAATACAAAAGATTTAAATAACACATTACAGAGAAGATAAAATCGTATTATTAGATAAAATGAGGTGTTCTCCGTGCTCCGAATTGTATTAAATGCTTTAATTTAAATGTATTAATTATATTTCTTTACTTAATTTTGTATTTTTCAAAAATATATTTTTGATCAGTTACGCCATAAAAAAACGCTACATAATTGCATGACACTTATCATTGAGCTGATTGAGTGAATGTATATAACGTAATAATGAGATATCTGTGAGGCATATATATACAAGCAAATATTGCTATATTAAACAAAGGAAAGGGGGGAATTCAAATTAGGAAATAAAAGATCGTTTTTAAGTAAATCAGTCTTGTAGTACTGCAAAATGGATGCAGTTGTGGAGATTTATGGATAATATGAGCAATCTGTCTGGAATATTTCCATATTATGGAATTTAATAGCAAAAAAGAGTGAAAATACCGGTGGTGCTTTTCATGTATTACATGTGTATTTTAAAATTCCTAATAGCCCAAGGGGATTCCTCAGTGAAGAAAACCACTAGCCCCATTCTCAAAAATGGAAGCCCCGGGTGTAGCGCGATGCTAATTACACACCCATCATGTGAAGTAGTTATAGTAGCCCTATATCAATTTCAGTATTGTTTTAAATTAATTAAAACAAATGACAAAAGCAATAATTTTTTTTTTAAAAATCAAAATAAAGCAGACACTCAGTCAAAATCAAAGGCAAAAAGAAGCACTGTTTTGACTGAAAGTTTATCAGTAATACAATGAATCTCTTAAGTTACATATCATATGAGATAAACTTACATACAATTATTTAGTTGTAGTCAATTATCCCAATTATCATCATCTCACCTCACTTTGCGATTGTAATACTGTCTATATGAACCGATAATTTACAGCTGATTTATGAACACACGATTGTTAAAATTTTCATTTCCCTTTCCAATATACATTGTCAGAACATACTTAGTTGGTTATGATATAAAATTAAATAATAAACACTTTCGATTTATTAAAGATTATCTAACAATATACGATCATTTACTAAATACTTCTCGCCCTCAAGAGAGTTAAAAAGACAGAGAAAATTCAAAATACAAACAAGTGCAACTTAGGATTAATTGTTCCGATATATCTATTTTAATTTTGTGCACAATTGTTTTCAAAATTACATTAAAATCTATTTTCCTTAAACAAGAACCCAGCAATGTATAAATATTAATCGAATAAACTTACCTTTTCTCTTGTCAATCAGAAAATCTTGTTGACATTAAGTGTTTCTTAGTCGCCATATTTTTTTCCATGAAAACAAACGTTGTTATGATCAGGATCAACGGAAGTTGATTTTCGGAACTCTCGAGAATTTAGAGTTCCGAATGTAAAACTGAAACAACAAAACACGGTGCGTCCGTGAAAGCAACTTTTTTGGACACTTTTTTGGACAAATCGTCGTGTCCAAGTTTTGTTGGGTACTAACCTGCAAATACCCAATTAGGGTGTTTTAAGCATATTCAGCGAAACTTCTTATTGGGTATACCCAATAAGCAAAAAGTACCCAATAAGTACAATCTTGGCATGAAAAATACCCAATAAATGCACTCTCGTAAACACGGACGGACGGACGGAAATCCCGATCACTATATACCCTCCCGCTTTTCACGCGGGGGTTATAATAAAGGTTTAACTTTATAATGTTTGTATATTTATCCCCCCCGCTTGAAAAGCGGGAGGGTATATAGTAATCGTTAATGCCGTCCGTCCGTCTGTTACGCTTTGGGGTACCCATCTCTTATCCGCAACTCCTCTCATACCACTGAATGAAATTTGATGAAAATTTCACAGAATCTTTATTACATATTGCCATTGTGCACCTTCTATTTTACTTTTTGATCTGACACATATTTTGGGTTCCCTGGCCACAGGAAAACATGGACTTTTTCACCAGTTATAACTATATGGGAGGCGGGGGATATTTAGTGAGCTCATCGCTCACAGTACCTCTAGTTTCCAGTAATTTTTAAGAAAGGTGTAAAAATAGAATTCACAGGTGTTTTGCATTACCTTATATAAGATCAATGTGGAAATATTGTTTTTTGACACATGTTAGCTGCAATTCTAACTTAATAAAAAAAGTTGTCATATTTACAGGCTATGGGTCCACTTCCGGTGTTGGTGTCCGTTCTCCTTACGATGCTGGTCCGCTGCCAACAACGAAAAGGAAGTCGGATTCTCATTTCACAAGGACATGTTACTATAATTGTAATAACTGTACCTCATTTGTAAAGTTTAAAGATTTTATTAGTAAACGCTTGAAAAATAAAATGCATAAAAGAATATCGTACTTTTATTATGTGATTTTGCCTATTGATGAAACAAAGCAAGACAGATTGATAAAATGTTTGGACTGGGTAGATTTTTAAATAAAAGATATGGAGATAACGAAAAGAATTCCACATCAAAGTTCACAAAACAATACAAAATAGGAGCATAGCAAACGCAGACCTCTAAAACAATATAAGTGGGATCAGGTGCCATGGAGGTGTAAGCAACCCCTGCTGACCAATCATAACTGATCTGTGCTTCTCGTCATATTCAGGAAATAACGGGAAAATACGTCATAAATGCTGTGTATAAATAATGGACTAACAATTACTTTGAAAAACTTCAGTCAGAATTTGACTCATTGATGGATTGTATTTGCTGACAAGGTAATTTTTTTACCAAAAAACGTACCAAATGTTGATATATAAATGTCATATACAGGTAATGAAGATGCATGTATATCGTGGATATGTTAGAGAAGTTGTCGATAGAAAATATAAAAGAATCACGTTTATCATGAAGCCTGGTTGTTAGATTACCATTGACGTATTTTTCAAGTAAAATATACAAGAATGAAACAGATATGTCAGACTCGGTGGTGTCTTTTACATGTATCTCAAGCTCACCGAATTATTTTATTTTTACACTACTAGCTTTTAAACCCCCGACCGTATGAAAATCACTTGTCCTTCTCTTAATCCTAAAGCGTTTCCAGTATATCTACATTATGTTACGATGTGTCTCTGTATATGAAGTAAATCTCAGTATACCACTGCATGTATCGATACCAAGTATGTCACAGTTACTGACAGTAGGCCCCAGTGCGCATACAGTATGTACCTGTATGGGTACTGTTTCCTACATTCACCTACGGTAGACCCTAATATATGCTCCAGAACGCCCCCTGTATATGTCAATCGAAGCCAAAAGAAGTATACACGCTCCTCCCAGAGCACTGTACGGTTAAGTAAGATATGGGAATATCAAGTAAGCACACAAAATTATATACATAAGAAATTTTTGAACAATATTTTAAACACATAAAAGTATTTTTAAAAGCATGCTAAAAGACTTATTAATTCTGTCATAACTCTGCAATAAGTCAGAAAAATTAATAGAACACTGCTTCAAAAATATGTATTTATCTTCTTTTATTATTCTTTTATTAATGAATTAACCAATAATTTGATTTACTTTTTAAATAACACCTGTTTAATCCATAAAATATTTTGTATCTTTTGTCGGAAAGAAATACAAATCAGAGGTAATTGTGCATTTTAGAAATTCTAGTTTTTAAGATTTTCCTTAAGGGCAGTTAATAAATATAAAATAAAACTAATTAGCTGCATGTAATTAATCATTGAAAAAACAATCTTTTTATTTTTATAATGACGATACAAACAAAGTAATTAACTATTTACCCGAAAATGGGGAATTTATTTGCCTTATTCTATATAAAATGTTTTACGGTATGATATATGTCAGAGCAATTTTTAAGAATATTTAAACTACTTTTAATTACTTTATTTGCATGATGGATATAAAAATAATCGTCACAATATGGCCAATCTTAACCCGTCAATATTTATTGGATACTTTTAATTTGATTTGATTGACAAAAAACTGTTTCCATTCAAAGAGAAAAATGTTTTTTTCAAACAGCTGCAGTGCGGACACCGTCGGTCTGCCAAAAAAAAAAAAAAAACAAGATAAAGTGGTCAATGAAAATTTATATGAAAATATATTGATGAAATAATTGACTGATATACTAATTGACTGGTATCATAAAGCGGCGTTTTATCATTAGAGGTTCGATTTATAATTCTAATGCAATTGTTTTTAAAGTCAAGATCTAGTAAATAACCATAAACTAATTTTTTGATGCTAGATCCATTATGACGTTGTAACGGACCTGAGCTGTTTGGATCTCACGCACAGATACTCCTTAGAAGCCTACACGGGAATAACCCATGTAGTACTGTGATTATTTCCGAGAATAACCCGCAAATAAAGATCTCCTATAATAACACAAGAATAACCTGTATTTGGACTCGTAAATAACTACGGGGAAGTTAAATGATAAGCCTAATTTAAAGTTTACAAATTTATTCAATAAATAAAAGTCACAATATGTATTAATAAATATTCAAGTACAATAAAATTCACTGTAAGTCGGGAATCACCCAATTTCACAGTGAAATACTACAATAACAGTAACACAACCTTCGTATTACGTTAATACGATAAAGGGGGGGGCACTAAGCGAGAATGACCCGATTAGTGAGTAATAAATACTATAGAAATACCTTAGAATAACCAAAGTATTTCTGAAAGAATCTACACAATCTATAAAAGCTATTTAAAGCAAGAAATTTATCTCTATAATTTCTATATCAAATCCTACGCAGCACAGTTAAGGTTACAAAAAGGAGGCGGAGCCTAATTTGTACGGGAAAACTTGACTATGACATCATACACAATATATGTCATACAACATTTCTTTAAAATACCACAAAATGAGTTTATCTGCTTATTTAACTAGTAAGAAATCATCAAACTACATAAAAACTTACTACAGCGTGTTGTTTTGTCGTTAGTTAAATTCCACATAACAAGTTATAAACAATGCACTGATTGCAATACACTTGTCAATATGACGTCATTTCTTACAACGTGACGTAGTTTGTATGCAGTGAGAGACAAATCAAGTAATATTTTCTCAACAAAATATGTATTCTCTAATTAAATAAAATATTATTTACAGATATTCTATGGGCCAATAACTTGAATTTAATGTCTTCTTCACTATTTTATTAATATATTTTCTGTACATTGCGTATTTTATTGACACTGCCGTAGATTTGTATGCAAGTACATCGGAGGGTAATGTGGGGGTCTTAATAAATCGATCTAGTGCAAGGGCATACACTCTATGGATCAAAGTAAGCTTTTATATTTCAACTATAGAACTAATAAGGTATCTGAAAAGTGCTGCGATCCTGATGAAATCTGAAAAACAGTTTAATTATATCAGTATTTCATGCCGCTTAACAGCAAAAAATATAGCATTCGGTCATACAAGTATAATTTTAACAATAATATTGCAGAATTTAGACAGGATCGCAGCACTTTTTAGAAACTACGATACATGTTGAAAATATTTATATACTAAACTTGGAAATTTAACTTGGTTATGCCCTTGCACTATTGATATTTATATGTAACATCAATACTTCAAGTCAATGTGCTAAAATCACGTGACTGCCGCATCACGTGACTAGTCTAAATATAAAATATAATTGTCCTCGATATGTAGTTACTAATCATAATTACAATTATCCGATATAAATAATGTACTAAAAATAATCGCCATCCCGATTACGAATACATTTTTAAATACAAAATTTAGCCGATATTTCCATTGCGCACCTTAACTGTACTGCGTAGCCTTAATTCCTGCTTGAATATTCCAATAAACGCAACTAGATTATCACTTTAAATTGATTGAATTCCTAAATCTATCAAAGATAAACAATTATTTACACGGAAAGACTTCAAGACTCACTTTCAGTCAAACCGTAACAAAATTATTTATTCGTTTAATATCGAGATTAACCCAATATAAACGTCCTACGATGAATACTAGTAATTAATAGTGATACGAGATTAACCCATA
>NW_026938786.1:0-86747 GCF_032062105.1 Saccostrea cuccullata
AAACATGACCCCTGGGCTAGGTTATGGCCAAAAATAAAGTTCAAACTTATGGGCGAAAAAGCCACAGTGAGGCAATGGATATGCAACAATTCTTAGTTAATTATGTCAATTAATAATCATGGTAATTTCAATTCCTACGTTGATACGATATATCCTGTTGAGCTTGAGATAAAAGATACCAAAGAGTCCGACACTTCTGTTTCATACTTGGATATTCTACTTGTAAAAGACACTAATGGTAATCTAACAACCAAGCTATATGATAAACACATGTGTAAACGTGATGACTTGACTTTTTTTTTTCGTCAACTTCCCTTACTTATGCAGCAATAAACATTCATCACCTGCATACGGAGTCTATATATCTCAGTTGATTCGATACGCAAGAGCATGCTAAATTTCTAAAATCAGGTAAATTATTGACAAGCAAGTTGACGAAGCAAAAATATCAGCAGTCTCGTTTAAAATCATCATCACTTAAGTTTTTTGGTCGATACAATTACCTTGTAAAAAAAATTATCATTGAGTCAAATGCTGACTGACGTTTTTCATACCAATTGTTAGTCCATTATTTATACACTAAATTGACGACGGGTTTTTCTTGTTCTTTGTTTGCCCTTCTCCTGTTTTGTATTGTTTAATGTACTTTGAGATTGAATACTGTTTGTTATCTCCAGATCCTTATTAGTTAAGATTCAAGGCAATTAAAATCACAACCCTCCTACCTCCATTTAGAAATAGATTGGGTTCCCCTTATGCAATTAAGCTTTTCAATGCTGGATTAATTTTTGCTTTAAGTTCAATCGCATTATGTTTAATGCTAAAATGAAAAAAAATGGTCTTTCGGTTTAAGGAGAAATGATATAAACATTTTTTTTTCTTTGAAGGGGACTTAATATCAGGTCACAAGTTTAGAAAAGAAAAAAAAAATTTCTCCTAAGAACTTGAAAATGAAATAGACCTAAAAATATTAGTAATATTTCAATAATAAAAAAACCCAGACAAATCACACTTAGGAAAGGTTTACAGGTGAAAACAATTTTAAGAGTATGTTACTTCTAAGAAGGACGTTTCACAAAATATGTGATTTTTTAAAAATAATATTGTAAATCACACGAGTCTCGATATTTTTAATCAATTGAGACCTGATATCCATTTCAAAAATTAAAAAAAAATATAAATTATGAAAACCTATCCAATAAGATGACTGTGCGGAACCAAATCCCTCTTTGTACTGATTCCAAGTTCTGTCAAAATCGATGGATCCGTTTACACGCCTCTGTATAACCTATTGTATAAACAAAAAAAATTCTCAAAATCTGTTCATAATATTTGTATTCATATGGTATGTCTGTTGTTATTTCATGCAGTGAGAATAACTAATCACACTGACCGTCCACCCTCCACCGCTTGTATCCATATCACAGAAAACATCCACTGATCGGTTGTACCAGGGATAGGTCGTATAAACACCAGATAATAAGTAACACTCAGCAAGCAAACGTCTACAATCCATCGGGCGAATGTGCTCTAAAATTCATTAAAAAAAATCAATAATTAGTTTTACGTAGACAAAAAGTGCAATATAGGACGAACCTATACCATTCAGTCAATTAAATCGTCACTGAAAAGTCAATGAAAGGTCAGTTGATAGTGAATATCTGCCATTTAGCTTCCTTTCAGTCACTTTTCAATTAATTGAAAGACATAGCTCTTCCTGTGCAATTAAAAAAATAAAAGATTTTCTTAATTATTTCATATTATTTATATATTTTTAATTTTTTTTTGTCTGATGTGATTCAATATAGAAAAGAGTGCGAAAACATGAACTAAAATTTCCAAAGGTAATTGAGATTTCATTAAATTTGAACACCAGGATTAACTTGAGGCCCATGGACCTTATAGGTCACCTGGGCATCATGGAACAGCTTCCCATTATTGAAGTTGGATAATGATTGTAACAAGATGTCATAACATTCATTATTTTGAAAGGGGTACCACTGCTCATCATAACTATACACTCTACAATGGCTTAGTTTGGTTACTTAATAACCATAGGCAGGGTAGTGGAACAAAGGATGCATTTCAACTGATTATTAATATTCAGCAATAATCAGTAGTACCCCTCAATAATATTCAGCAATAATCAGTAGTACCCCTCAGAAATATTCAGCATTATTCAGTAGTACCCCTCAGTAATATTCACAAATAATCAGTAGTACCCCTCAGTAATATTCACAAATAATCAGTAGCGCTCCTGACCTACCAAACATGAACCCCTTACAGTTGGCCACACACTTCACAATTTTGAAAAAAAAGCAATACCCTTGCTTATCAAAAGGGTTTGATCGATACCAACGAGCAGATTTTAAACAATTAATTCATTTTCAGTATATACATAGAGCCCCTTTTCTATGGTAGCCCTGACCCTGGGACCTCGAAATGCACAAATTTGGAAGAGAGGCCTTTGCTCATCATAGCGATATAAAAAGTTCCTTAATATACCTTAAAACACAGGAGTAGAGAAGAAGATTTTCAAATATTCAATGTATTTCCATCATATATTCAAAAGAGCCCCACCCAGTCCGTGTAACACTCAATAATTCAAATTTCTAGGATGTTAATATAAACTTCAAATATCTAAATTAAAGAAAAATTATATTTGGTGTATTGAAATTTATTGTTTTAGTTGAAAATTGAAATGTTCAAATTTCCAAAGAGTTTTCAAAATTTTGATATTTTAAATTTTTACCTTTAATGTTATAAATTTAAAAACGATTGATGTATTTAAATTTTTTGCGTTTTTAATCTACAATTTGTTCAAAAAGTTTATGCTTAAGAATCCAAAACTCATTTGCAAATTTTATCTTTTGATTATTTGATAAAAGCTTCAAACCTCAAAAATCCAAAGTTGAAACGGTTTAGATTTTTTTTTTTTTTTTTTTTTTTTTTTTTTTTTTTTTTTTTTTTTTTTAGAAATTTTAGATTTTGATTGAAATATACTGATTTCAAATTACCAAAACACTTTGAGTTTTTAGAATTTTACTTTAAATATCCAAAAATATCATATTTGAATTCTTAAAATTAGTCTAATATTCTAATATCTTAAAACTTTCTGCTTAACCAAAAGTGTTTTTGAAATAGTTTCAATCTCAAACCAGGTTTTTAAACTGATATTTTTGATATTTGAAGTAAATATTTAAAATCCAAATGTTTTGAAATTTGAAGGTTGGATTAAAAATTCTAAAGAGCAAGGTACGGTTTTGGCCAAAGAATGCCGGCTGTCAGACATGTTCCGTTCAAAACATTTCAAAAAGCTTAAAAGTTTTAGAATCAAATGATATATAATTTTTATACCTGACTCAAAAGTATGCATTGGAAAAATAACGCTCAATACTGTATCTTTTATAACAGAACGTCGAGATCTTACGAAGAATTTTGACGCAACGTCATACGTTTAACGTGTAGTAAGCGCAATCCGAAAATCCTAACTGACTTGCTAGGACACAGTTATTTTAAATATAATTTAAGAAATTAAATTGTTGATTTATTAATGCGTCATTGTTGGTTTTGCTTTTTTTAAATTTATTTATTTAGTAGCATTATTATATACTTACAATGTAATCATCCACGAAGGTGTCTCCGCTTTAGTTGATGAGAATTATTAAAAGTCTAACAGAGGAACGTGGAGGAAAAGAAATAAACCTTATTTTCTTTTTGATGTTTCTTTCATATTATTGCAGTGATAATACGCTCTAAATATTTTTTTTTAGCTATTTTGCTAAAATAAATTGAGAAAAATTTCTATATCAGATATAGTGAAAAAATGTACTGATGAAAAAAAATCGATGTTTTCCCGGCACCAAAAAGTTTGATTGTCAAGAATATGGAATATGTAACGTGCAAGAACAGAAAATTCAAACGTCAAGATAATATTATTTATATCATTTGTAATTATTGGAACAGTACTAGTAGTATAGAAGACTATGGTTATATCTAAGGTACAGTAGAACCCCCCCATCCCCCTCTAATGGTCAATTTTGCTAATAAACTTATAAAGACATTAGATTATGTAAATAAGAATGGAAGGGATTTCGATCCCGATTAAAAAAAAAATTAAGCACAGTTACCTTTTTAAAATCAGATAATGGGTACATGAAAACCGATTGTTTTCTGTGATATACAATGTATTCATTTACATCTTGCTTGATGACAGAGGTATACTTAAAATTTGAATATAACACCCCCACCCCCAATCGAGTTTAATGAGTTCCTATCACTTATATATGCCTTTCACAAATATTTTTTTTAATAACACATGTAAAATTATATTTGATAAGACTGAAAATGAATCAGTAAATGTTTTGATTCAAAAGTTTTGTTTAGCAGGAGGGGGGGGGGGGAGTTATATTTCGGAAATTTAGTTCAGACTGAATAACATAACAGACATTCTTTCAATTCGCTTAAAAAGTTTTTAAAAAACTGTTTGGAAATTATTTTTGGTTAGTATTCAGCTGATTACTCTTCTCGTTTCACACTTGAAAGACTTTCTACATTTTTATTTAAGTCCGTGTAAATATTTACAGAGTTATTTATTTTTTTTTATACATTTACATATTCAATACATGTTGACAATTACGTCGGATATTAGTATAATCGCTCATGGATTATTTCGCAGAACCGTCACCTTCTAGCAGCCAATGACAAATATTTATTCCAAATTCCAAATGTTTTTTATTTCAAGTTTTTGCCCATTAATATAAGGATCAAAATAAGTTTGAGTTGCTAGTATCACTTTCCGTTTTTTTTCATTCCCCGCAAAATGTCTTTGCTTAGTAGAGAATGTAGCAATTTAAAAAAAAAATAAAAGCTTCCTTGTGTCTTTACTTTTCTGACAACTGAACGTGATATATGAGGTACGTATGATTCTTGCAATAAACAAAAAAGAATCTAATGGACTTATTTACAATACAATATACACAGGTATTTCCTACATGTATATGTAAAGGATATACCAAACATGTAAAATGTATTGGTCCATAAAAAGTTATTTTAGTTATTTTCCACAGGAATCAATGTTAATAAAGTAAGAAAAAAAAAAAAAAAAAAAAAAAAAAACAACAACAAACAAACAAACAAACAAACAAACAAAAAACAAAAACACCAACAACCTACAATTCCCTATACTCAGGAAACACGGGTCTTTCGTTAGTTGGCCCATGACAACCCCCTCCCCCACAAATAGATATTTCCATTTCTGAGAGCGTTGTAGTGACGTGGCATCATTTGTGAGGGGGGGTGGGGGGCTGCCAAAGAGAAAAAAATAACTTACCGGAAAAGAGTTGATAAACAAAAATATAATAATAATAATAATTAAAATAAAAAATCAAAAAGTGGGGAAATTGCCCAAACTCGAAAGTCCTATTTCGGGAGGGGGTGTAGAGGCCAACTTCTTTCAGTACCATTTTTTCATACATTATATACTACATGTACTTTACCCTCCTTTCACTGTACTGAAACAAAAAGTCTTGGGGGAGGGGCAACCGGCCTTTTAATGAACATTTATAATAGTAAAATTTTTGGAAAAAAAGTCCCCCCCCGTTGCTTTGTGTTTATGTTGATTTTTTCGTGAAAGAGTCGCTTGTGTTTTCTTTTATTGTACATATGTAATTTCTTGTATTTCCAAATACATGTCATACGGTTTCTGTTTTCCATAGTACAAAATGCATACTTTTACTAGTA
This sequence comes from Saccostrea cuccullata, assembly GCF_032062105.1. NCBI lineage: Eukaryota > Metazoa > Mollusca > Bivalvia > Ostreida > Ostreidae > Saccostrea > Saccostrea cuccullata. Next base: position 5,743 of record NW_026938786.1, read on the forward strand.
TGAAGTTGTGGGATTTTTTATACATAAACATGTATTAATATAGTCGCAATATAAAGATACTGAAAAATATAAAAAAAAAATACATATACATATATGTAGATGCTAGTTTTTCTACATGAATTCCATGATCACAAATTAAAAATTGTATTGTCTATGCACTAGGATTTACTTGCGAAATGCATTCACATGTAGCTGTGTATATAAAAGACCTACTGTTTACAGCAGTACAGGGAAGAACTAAACAGCAAAGGTGTCCAAACACTCATTTCATTGCTTACATGGCTTACAACTTACAACTTTCAAAGACGATCTGCTTTCCTTCGTAACAAAGAATCACGTGGGTTCTGTCTAATCTGTTTGACTCTCTACTATTAATCTTTTTTTTTTTTTAAAAATCTGAAAATCCAAGGATGAAAGGGGAAACCCTTAGCTTGATCACAAGTCAAAAGCTGCTGAATGTCGCTGACCATTGTCAGATAAACAGGATTCCAGGAACATGCACATGTATACGGAGGAAATCTTTCTTTTTTTCACCACCCTTTTCCGATATACCACTGGCATCAAATTACCCGTATAGGTTTGTGTTACAAAACTTGTAATCTGCACGAAATATTTGCACAAAAGAAAAAAATACAATAAATAAACATCTGAGTTTGTATGCGTTATTTCGGACTTTTAATATACATATGTACTATCTGGTATTCGGGAACTTTTTTACTTGGATTGTTTTTTTAACTGATATCAACTACACAAGATATACATCATGTATGTATTATTTATTTTTCACAATTAAAGGGTAAAAACAATGATTGATCAGGCAAATGAAAAGGTAATCGCAAAGTTTATTCAGTGTATTTACATTTTATTGCATTTTTTTATGGTTGCCATATGATTGTTCGGAGGTCACACTGTGACTATAATTAGACTATATACATTGAGAAAGATTCGTAGAAGAAAATAGAATTATATTGAGGTACATGTATCACAGATTTTTTAATTACTCTTGTAACTTACGACTTTTCAACTTTATACACAACGATTCCCCACGACAAATTAAATCCAGGCTTTTTGATATCATTGACAGCTTCTTCTTCAACAAAAATGGAACTCATAAATTTACTTACCTCGTCATTGGTCATCTGAAAAATTATTTTGTTAAAACAGATTCTGATTGCACACATAAGTTACTCTGAAGTTGACATCAAGAAAATGCTTGAGTTTCTGATTGACAATATCTATGTAGTTTTTGGAGACCAGGTATTCCAACAATCTATTGGAATTCCCATGGGTACAAATTGCGCTCCGTTATTAGCAGACTTATTTTTATATTCATATGAAGCAGAATTTTATTCAAAATCTTATGTGTGAAAAGAAGAAAACACTTGCTGTGGCCTTCAACACGACATTTAGATAAATCGACGACGTATTGTCAATTAATAATGATAATATCCATTCCTACGTCGATACGATATATCCTGGTTAGCTTGAGATAAAAGATATCACAGAGTCCGATACTTCTGCTTCATACTTGGATATTTTACTTGAAAAAGACACTAATGGTAATATAACAACCAAGCTATATGATAAACGTGATGACTTTAACTTTTCTATCGTCAACTTCCCTTACTTATGCAGCAATATACCTTCATCACCTGCATACGGAGTATATATATCTCAGTTAATTTGATACGCAAGAGCGTGCTCTACGTATGAACAATTTCTTAACTGAGGTAAACTATTGACAAGCAAGTTGATGAAACAAGAATATCAACAGTCTCGTTTAAAGTCATCATTTCGTAAATTCTTTGGTCGATACAATGACCTTGTCAGCAAATACAATTTATCATTGTGTCAAATGCTGACTAACATTTTTCATACCAATTGTTAGTCCATTATTTATACACTGAATTGACGACGGATTTTTTCCGTTATTTTCTGATCATGACAACGAGCACACGGCGGGTGTGACCGGTCGGCAGGGGATGCTCACTCCTCCATGGCACCTGATCCCACCTCTGATGTTTCGGAGGTCCGTGTTTGTTCTGCTCTTATTTTGTATATTGTTTAATGGACGTTGAGATTGAATACTGTTCGTTATCTCCATATCCTTCTTGTAATAATTAAATTTAAAAAATATTTTTGTGCTTTTTTGTGGCTTGAATTGAGGCCTATAGGATATTTTAGTACTGTTGTTAAATAATAAATGTACAGCCGATGGACACTAGTATACGAACTTACAAGTGCATACGATATGTACAAACAGCATAAGCACAAGCAGCATCTTTAACTACAATTTATTCTTTGTTTTCAAAATATTTATTTATATCTATAGCTATTTATATAGTTTGCTTAGTCCAGTGATAGGACTTGAAATAAAAAAAATCTCATTCTGTGTAAATTAAGCGTCATTAGAATCGAATCAGGAACATTGCGTCGGTAGAATATCTTTATCCGTATGCTAACTTTTGTAAAATTCATATAGATTACAGGTGACAACCAACACTAATTTTATTGGCGTAACTAAGATTTGTAATGATGAACTTATATTCGGAGTATGAAAGTGGTTGTTGCATGTGCAAGGGTCTTTTTTTCAGATTACTCATTTTTCAGCATAATTTAACGAATTTGCACGACCATTCGATGTTTAGCGCGTATTAGTGAGGTCATAGTTAAAAATTACGTCATTTTTTTACCTGTAGAATTTACTTCGCATCTTCCTTAGTTCAATGCATAACATAAAAAAAATTATACAAAGAAAATTAAAATATTGTATTTTTTGCGGCGAACTACTGCTAATATCGTACTTTGTTCTTTCAAAAGATCTAAAATGTTTTTAACTTGAAAAATAGACATTTGAAGTAAAGTTTGAAATATCAAAGGTCGTAACAGTGTTCTGAACATTAGATTATTAAGTGTAAAGATTCTAAGCAAACGTCAGACTAAAAACTGAAAAGCTTAAAACACAAAACTTATTTTTGGAAATTAGAATTTTGAATGTTTTAAATTGAAAAACCTGTTTGAAAATTTGAAAATTTAGGTTTCTGAACTAACATATTAAATTCCAATATAAGAAACAGTCTAAACCTCTCAATAATTTTAGAAATTTGAATTGTTAGTGTTACACGACCTAACCAGAACCCCTGACCCTGGGGTAATAAATTTCACAATTTTGGAAAAAGGCAATCTTGTTCATCATAATTATGAACTAAGTTTTTGAAAACCCATTAACTTTGGCTAGGAGAGAAAGCATACGGATTCAAGATGAAAAGTATTCTGAATAAACATCTAAATAATGGATCAGATTCAATGATATGTTATTACAATAAATCAATCTCGTTTTAACATAATTTTAAGAAAAGCCATTTGAAGCTTTCTGAAAATATTTATTGAAGTCATAAAAGCAGTGATACTTCTTTTAAGATTCTATCATTATCAGGCACTATGCAAAAGTGCATGCATTAAAGTGAATTAATTTATATTAAATGCACTATGGGTAATTTAATCAATAAAATATATTCTGAATGATGATCTTTGTACCAAATGAGGAAAGTGGGATATAAAGATACAAGTATGAATTATTAACTAAGACTATTATCAAAGAAATTTTAGCCAGCTCACCCATATGACATTGCATAATTAATACTGAAAAAAATCTTTTTTTTAATCGATCTCAAGAATTCCATTTCTCTTGTTGATATTTATTTTATTGATACTGTAATTATTTTTTAAAATCTCAACTTTCCCTTAATTTATACATGCATAATATTACACGACATCACAACATAGTTCGCATATTGCATGTAAAACGTGCTGGCCGATCGTTTTTATAAGTTAAATATATATTTTAATGCAAGCATGCTATGTGTACAGTTATGATTAGCAATTGTGCCTCTCAAATGTTGTGAATTTCAAGGCCTCGCAGATAAAAAAAACAAATCAATTTCAATTGTTGGGAAATTGATGCCCTGCATTCAACCTCAGGTGACCTATAAGGCATCTTTAATATTTAGATACATCACATGATGACGTCGTGGGGAAGTGTTTTAGTCTAAGTCTATCGAATTGAAAATGGTAGTAACTCTTTCATCCATGACTTTTCCGATTTATAAATGCTACATTTTACCTAAAAAAAAAAATAATTAATACGCCGAATTCTGATCTTTTGTTGCCTCAACACATATGCAAACTCGGCTTTGAAGTCATGCACATTACAGGGACCTTGTATTATTCAGATTATTCAGCGTTTACCGGTACTTTTCCTTCTTAAAAACTTTTTAAAATAAATACTTAGCGTTGATTTAACTCTTTCTTTTCTGGAAATTTTATCTTTTATTTAAAGGCGTAGACTTCTTCAAATATCATTAAAAACACCAAACAAGGATTCAGCTAAGTAACACTTATATTCCCTAACTTTTCAAATCTTAAGTGGTTCAATATCATAATATAAATTCATGATAGTAATCACTGGAACATTAGGACATTATTTCAACTGATGGTATAGGATAAAACATTACTTGGACCAGTTTATGATTTATAAACTGCAAAATATATCTTGCAACACTGTTGAATACATAAATTATATTGAAAATTGACAACAAATTTGGATTAAAATCTATATCCTCTTAAAAACGTGTCAATGGGTATTCACCGTGAAGTAATCTGAAAATGAAAATAGAGAACCGCGACGTATAGGCGAGAATTTATTTACCTTCCGAGTCCGGAAAATAGTATCTCCATCCTACTTCCGGTACTGCTTAGTGATTAGTTGAATGACTGCTTACTGATTAGTTGAATGACATCCGGCGTAAAGTCGACATTTCCTTCTTTGTAAATTGACACCAAAGAAAGTACACCCTGGACCACACATTGCTGAGCACATAATCAGTGAGTGCACGTCATATTCGGACAGGAGGTTTTCCTGGAATATCCTGTCGTCTAAATCTATTTTAACAGCGTAATGCCTTGATAGAGACGTGGAAAGTCTGAACAAAACAACAAATAATGCCCCAAAGAATAGCGTGTTCATCATAGTAACTGTTGTTTCTGAAGTCTTTATGGGAAATATCCGTCATTTAAAGTTTTAATAACATTATATAAATGATTTTTTTTTTCAAACAGAATTCCTAATTAGCTATTTTCCGATTGGATAAATATACTGAGATTTCATAAATCGATCCATGGGCGGGTCTACATGATATTGAGGATTAACAAATATTTAAAACGTCAAGTTTATTGGAATATCAGGATTTATTGCAGCTCGGGCTGCTCTATACAGATAAGTTTAATTTTTGGTGTATGGAATTGAATTGGGAGAGGTTATTCAGAAATAAAGGTTAACTATACATTGAATGATTATACATCAAATACACCCGGGCCACAAATTGCTGAGCACACAGCCAGTGAATGAGCATCATATTCAGTCACCAGGTTTACCTGGAGAGTCTTGTCATCGAGGTCTATTATAACAATGTATCTTCTTGATATAGACGTGGAAAATCTAAACAAAACAACAAATTAAGCCCCACAGAATACCTTGTTCATCATAGTAATTGTTATTTCTGGAGTCTCAATGGGAAATATCTGTCATTTCAAGCTTTTATACAATCATAAAAATGATTTTTTTTTTCAAACAGAATTCCTAATTAACTATTTTATGATTGGATAAATATACTGAGATTTCATAAATCGATCCATGGCCAGGTTTACGTGAAATGAAGGATTAACAAACATTAAATACGCTAAGATTATTTTAATAAAAGGGTTTATTACGGCCCTGGGGACCGAGTTGCACAATACATATGAGTATAAGTTTTGGTGTATTGGATAGAGTTGGGAGACGTTATTCAGAATTAAACGAATTTTACTATCGCATAAAAATTTATGTTTCACATTTCGTTTCTTATATTCTTTATTTACGATTAATACATTTTCGAAAATAAATGGTGGATATGTGTGATTTTAATTTATATGTTATACAGGCAGAGCTTATTTGAGGAATAGATACTTTTTTTTAAATGTTTATCTTTTTTTGGTTTCCATCCGACTTTAAGTTATAAAATTATCTGGTCCATAGTCTCCATCTTTTAGATTAATCTTTTTTTCAATATATGAAAGCTGTTTGATTATAAAGACTCATTTCTATTGCTTACTTATTCTATCTCAATTTTTTTCTTGTTTATACTTAATATGACTGTGCGAGGTTAAAAAAGAAATAAAAATTAACTTAACCCCATTAGGATGTTTAGACATGTGGACTTGATATAATAAGTATTAACTTGAAGAAGCCCATACTGAAAATCAACCCCACTCGGTAATAAAGATAAAGGCTAGGGGGTTTGTTTATCTACACATTCCTTCATTTTAATAAATTGAAATAGCAGATTATTAAGTTTGCTGATCTTTATAATTAACATGACATGATTTTTCCGTTGATAATAGGAACTTCGGAATTACTTTTGATTACATTTTTGTTATTTTAAGTTTATGTTAAGTTTAATAATTATTCTTTCACTTAAGTATTCCCTTGCGATATTAAATTTTATTCTGACTTACATACAGTAATATAATCATTTACATTCATCAAATGACTTTTAGTGCGCTCGGATGAATAGATCGGGACGTATATTGTTGTTGTCCTGTCTGTTTGTCTGTCTGTCTGTCTGTAGTCAACTTTAACCTTCGTCCTAAGTTTTGAACCATGAAAGATAGACACTTTATTAGAAAAAAAAACTATGCTTTATATATCAAAAAAGATATGTATATGATATAAATAACAAAAATAAATTGTTTAAAAAAAGACCTGTATGACCAGGTCTGTATTTTGCGATGTATGTCTTTAATGTACTTTAATAATGTATGAAAACGGCAATCAACATTAGACACATTGATGTTGACAAGACCATGGTATTTACCATAGAACTGATTTTTTGTTATTTGACGCCCCGTTCAGATTTTTCAATTATATAGAGACGTTAACATAAACCGTATATCAAAATTACAAATTTTGAACTCGGCACTTACAGTCATTAAGCAGTAAGGGATTTTTATCGGATAAACGGTATGACATGGTGACTCGGTTTTTTAAAGTCTCATCCAAAGTACCTGCAGCTTTTACAACAAGTGTCGAGCGCATGGCGAAGGATCTGACTGGTATATTTTTTTTCGATTTCTGTCAGTTGCAAAGATGATTCGAACACAAGATTACGGGAGGAGCTTTCTATCGACTAAGCTACAAAAGCTACCAGTAAACGAGACTTCTGATATTCTTGTTTCGTGTCATCAACTGCTTTGTCAATAACTTACCATACCTGGTTTTAAATATTGTTCGTACGAAGAGCTTTCTCTGGCATATCGTATCAAATGGGAGACAGAAAAAAACCAGTGAAAACCCATATACATGTAGTACGGCTAGATAACTAAGGGAAATAGGAAAGTGATTAATATAATGATTAATTATTTTTAGGGATAGCTAAATTATCAACCAGCAGCCCTAAGGCCGTGATCCTGTTTGCCAACAACAAAAATATATCTTATTTTAACTTTACAAGTCTTAATTGCCTATAATCCTTGTAAAAATATATAGAATAATGCTCTTTTTGTACACAATAGATATAAAATGTAAACTTTTTCAAATGCACTGATGGCACTGTAGCTCTCTAGTCACCTATTTTTTCCAGACCAGCGAGCTAGAGACCCATATATTCTATTCCATTCAATATAAAGATTTTGATATCAAATAAATTGATTTAGGAAAAATAAAACATACTGAAAACAATGGACCATAAAGCATTTATAGTACAGGTTGTTATTGTTAAGAAAGTTTTCATGAATGAAAACTCATCTTCTTATGTATAGCAAGGACTAATATAAAACACCAGAAAAAAAACGTTTAATTATGCATAAAATACATGAGAACAAGTGCACAAAATTCGGAGATAATAACAGGAAAGGTTGAGCTGAGACCATACTTAGATAACCCCACGTTGAAACAGATGGAAACGCTAAACAAAACAAAGAGATTATCAAATTTCGGAGAGCTATTTACAAATAATGCAGGAAGTGGGGAAAACTTAAATATTTGAAATACTAAGCCTTATGCAAAAACTAAAACATAAACAAAATAAAGCGTTACAGTAAAAATATTATGAATGTTAAGATTACATCTTTAATTTTCTTGATAGATTATTCCTCCAACATACAATGAAAAAGTGAATATAACGCACAATGACCAATCTAAAAATCCATAATAATAACAAATATTTGAAGAGCATTAAACATGAAACCCTGGGAAATCAAAATAAAGTATGGAACCCTGGGAAATCAATATAAAGCATGGAATCCTGGGAAATCAACATAAAGCATGGAACTCTTGGAAATCAACATAAAACATAGAACCCTGTAAATCAACATATGAGAATAGGTTCTTACTTGGAATAGTCATACCCTATTGACCCTACGTGAACCATATGTAAAGAACTATAATTTTTTCAACACTTCTACTCATATTTAAATTGTTTTAGTGTTGTTGGTTTTGAAAGAACCTATAAAACTCTCTTAATCAATGGAATCAAGTTATTTGTAAATAATTTGATAAATGACGTTCACTCAACTTAAGTTCTCAGAAATTCCTTCTCTGGATATGTAAGAGATTTTTGACAAGTCAAATAAAAGCTAAATATAAAACTTTAAAGAAGGAGTTTTAAATAGTCTAATTAGTAATATGTGCGATAATTTCTCAAATGATAGCTTGAATGAATAGCATCTGAAAATGTCCGGTGCCAGAAAATGCATGTGTTAGAAAGGGGCCGTTTCCTTAACAAAAAATTCAAGACCCACTTTTATTAAAATTACTGCAATGCTTCATACGCATTGCTGGGTTTCCTATATTCACAGGAATACATCAATATTCAATTTATATTATAAAATAAACGATTTAACGCAAAAATCTACATTTGAAGGAGCCTTCGTCTGCACGATGGCTTGTTTGATCAAATTAAAACGTTTTATGAGCTAAATTGGTAAATGCATGGCAATAAACAATAGCTTACTAAGGTATATCAATATCGCTGATATTCCGTGGAAGCAACATTACATTCACTAACCCTTTCCTTTCTCTAAATGAACTCATTTTTGTCGAAGGCTCCATTGTTGTTTTGAAAATTTAGCAGAAAGTATCCGTTAATTCTGCTGAAAGTGTCCGTTTCAGCGAAAAGGGTCTGTTATGCCTATACTCCGTGGACTCTGTGGTATCTTTTATCTCAGGCTCACCGAGATATATCGTATCGACGTTGGAATGGTGATTGCAATTAATTGTTAGATGACAATACGTCGTCAATATATCTAAATGTTGAGTTGAATGCCACAGCAAGTGTTTACTTATTTTCACGCATAAAGATTTTGCACAAATTCTGCTTCATATGAATAGAAAATTAGGTCTTCTTTTGACAACTGGGGCTAAAAGTTTTTTTCGATAACTCTTTAACAGTCAATATTTTGTTATACATTACTGAAGCTAAAATGTTTATCTCAACAATCTACAACTGTATATCATGCTTTTAATGTCGTATATTACATAATTAAGGGCCAAAAGGGGCCAGAATGCTAAATCGTCGACGCTTTATATCTCGAAACTGAGAAATATTTTGACAAGTAATATTGAACAAAAACTGTTCAAAGTCATGTTCTGAACAATATGCAACCTTTCATTTTTCGCTAAACGTCCCCATTAAGGAGTTGCAGGGTTGGCCCCTAGAGATTTCTTTTGCAAATAACTCGAAAACGAAAAGAGTCTCTGAATAGTTGTTGAACAAATAATGATCAAAATCGTTAGAGCTTTAAGATGATATGAATAAAAAGGGCTGATTCCTAAAATTAGGGGCCATGAGGAGCCAAACGCCGATATTTTTTAAAAGTCTTTAATGTTCAATGTCTTTTAACAGATTATAGAAAATCATTATTTTAGAATGAAAATCTCAATCAAAATCTCACCTCATCTTATCAAGAATAGGACGGAAGACCCACTCGTTGCTCGCAACGAGATCGTATCTAGTTTTTAAAATTATTTAAAACACAAAAAGTAAAGCACTACTCTCCATGCAATTCCCCTTCACTAACAAAACTAACTATATGTATCGCCGTCGAGCGGTAAACGGCTCTATTTAAATAATCCAAGTGTGCGATAACTCCAGTTTTATTAATAATCCATATGACTTTAATTCTCCAACCTCTAAAGCATACGCTTTAGGTTAAATGAAACGCAAAAAAAAAATATTTACAGTTAATTTTCATCACAAATAAATCCAAGTATCACAGATAATAAATCACTGGCCGGACTGCACATTTTCCTACATGTATATCCCGTAATAGAATTATTAAGACTGACCGCGCCTAAGCTTTTATTCGGCCTATATATATACATAATATGCATTGCTCATAAGGAGCAATCTTTTTAATGGGGTCAGTTATGAAACGACATTGCTCGCGCGGAGCAATGACATGTAAACAAACATTGCGTAATAATAAAACAGAATAATACTATAAGATACCGTTACATATAGTAAATCATGCCTAATCTCATTTTATAATGCATATACATCTAGTCTTATACGAGGTGATATTTAAATTCATTTTCGTAAATATGATTCTTGAAATGCTGTTTTAATTAGAATAATATCAAGTCCGGCCAATTTTGAACAAGGTCCGGATAAGACAAGTTGTCCTTTATATGGTACCAAACCAATCATCTGCCGAAAGCTTTACAGTGCCTGTGTTGGTTGTGAAGAAAAACAACATTGAACAGTATTAGTGAGCCTTTATCATCATAACAGTCTCTTTTATCTCTCTACCATCTCTTACTGTTGGATACCATGGTCTGTACCAGAACTCCGGGGACCAGGGACCGTTAAGGATGGCGTAGTTACAGTTGTTGAACCACCAGCCCCCTCTAGTGTAACTGTAAGCAGCACAGTTATCATCACTCCACCTGTCGTTATCTCTGTCTGGGGTACTGAAGGACATCCCAGACAGATTATACCAAGAATAAGCAGTGTCTATCATACTGTCACCTGTATATGTTAAGAAAATAAAAACTAAAGAAATAGGAATATTAGGAATATGACCCAATACATGTTGGCAAGGAAATATCATTCCCTCTTACACAATATCATTATGTTAGTAAATCGATAGATGATTTGATTGAAAATTTATCCAATGTAACTCTCATCATCACAGCTTGATAAAAGTTGGATAACATGGCTACATACCCTATTTAATTTCACTTGATACAAATACACTTCATGATTACCCATCAAGTAGACTGCCCTAAACTATAATATTGGATATAATACTTTCGCACGAAATGCGTTCGAGATATTTAATTTAAGATAGAATAACTTGCATTTTTGTTTACTTATCCATCATAAAAGGAACCATTACGTATTTTTTTTAATAATAACTACAGGTATTTACAGATGAAATAAATTATGAATAAAATTAAAGTAGGAAAAAGATCTCCTTATAAACATAATTATTAGGGGATTGTGGGCTTATGCATTTCCAGACATTAAATCCATGAAATAATTTGACTTTTATCATCTACAAACATATTTACTGCTAGTGTTTTTGATTGCGTTAATAATTAACAAATGTATAAAGATTCGCAGATAATCATCCAACTTATTAAACAGACGACCCACCTAAGGTCCCTTCGGTCGGTCCATTCAGGTAAAGTCTGTAGTTGTCTGTCTCGTTGTTTACAGAGAATCCCCCGTACTGTTGGTATAGAGTGGTGCCATTGGTCAGAGTAATGGACACGTACAGAGACGGTCTGTTCATGGTTAATTGATGAATGACGTCATTTCCTAAAATAAAATAGTGAAGGGCATGGATTGATCAACTTTCTTGAAATGAATCTATTTCAAGGTGGGATTCTTGTCTAAATTTTATATTTAAAGCACATCTGCTAAAGTAAAAGGAATGGTTTCTAAACAAGTTTTGCCCTGTGATTTTCTAAAAAATGAAACTGGTGTAATAGTTGAAAACCCTTGCTTTTAAAGTAATTGAAACTCAAAGTAGAAAAATCATAAAAGTCATTTTTCTCACATGTGTTTTAAATGCTAATTATGAAGTAATAAACATGTGCATTTTCCCGTATTTTAGGGTGCACTAAAGCTAAAACCATACCTTCTTCTTATTTTAATATGTGTTTTGGTGTTAAGGATTCTTACCATCATGATCGAGGATATCTAATTTTTCTCATAGACCACTGAGTCGAATTCATTCGATCGAAGATTTTTAAAGGAATATTAAAGAAAAATTTTATTTTTTCTCAAGAACAACAGAGCGAATACTAGTCATATCTAGATGGGAGCATCCTTATCTACTGTAAATTCAAATTTGTTCAAAACATGACCCCTGCCCTGGGCTAGGTTAGGGCCAAAATTAAAGTTCAAACTTATGGGCGAAAAAGCCACAGTGAATCAATGAATTTACAAGAATTGAAGATTTTATGAGGGCATATTGCCCGAAATGAAATATTGATTATATGAAGAATACTCATAAGATATAACATTGCAATGCCTTCAAATTTAGCTCAAAAATCAGCTGTTTAAAGTGACCACCCCTATGAAAGTTTTTTAGACTCGTCCATTTACAGGTGAATGACACACCTGAGTGACCACTAAACAATGCTTTCAATTTTGCAATTGTGATTTATAACAACACAATATTATTATTTCAATCCTTTAATAATTTCAATACTGGTATAACATTTTTTCCAGGACATTTCTGTGCAGCTCTCTGACTCATAGGGTCTCTTCACTCTGAAATATATTAGAATTATAATTATATATCAATGTAACTCAGTAAAAGAAAAATGCATGAATTAAAGTCAAAATCTGATTATGGGTGGGTTGTGGAGGGATTGCAATGTTATATCTTATGAGTTTTCTTCATATAATCAATATTTCATTTCGGGCAATATGCCCTCATAAAATCTTCAATTATATTTCAGAAAACATCATAAGATATAACATTGCAGGTTCAAAGCTCCAACTAACCTAAAGTCAAAACTGCTTTGGAAAATCCATCTGATTTATCTAAGCATGTAGACCTACAATAAAATTTATAAAAGGTTCCTGCATGTGACCAGTCTGCCATTTCTTATACCTCATTTACAGATGTACCTTTTTTAAAGGCCTTACTGGTTGATGCACTACGAGCTGAATGAGGCTTAAATTTAGCAGTATCAATACCTGCCATGGCCATAACATCCCTTATCCAATTTGAAACTGTATTAGCTGTTAAACCTTTATGTGGCTTAATAACCGACCGTAATATTGGATCACCTGAATGCTCATTATGAGTCCTAAATGTCTTTGTTCTGTGTAAATACTCAAGTAAACATTCAACTACACACAGATTTTTGTGATCTGGAAAACGTGCATAAAACACTTCTTTTGAACGGCAATCTCTTTGCGTCTTTGACAACCCTGGCAAAAGAAATTCAACACCTGATGGTATAACTTGCATGAACCCCTTATCTAATCTTGCTATTTCTGAAACTCTTTTGGGGGCAGCAATAGCTAAGAGCATAGCCAACTTTTTTGACAAGAGTTTTAGAGAGAGTTCTTCATTACTTGGGAGAGAAATAAAATAATTTAAAACCTTATCTACATCCCATGTCTCTTTATATCTTGGTAAGGGGGGATTTCCTCTTAAAATACCTCTCATTAGAAGTTTTACCATGGAATGCTGACCAATGGGCAAATTATTGACATGAGGCATCACAGAGGAAAGAGCAGATCTGTGAACATTAATTGTTCTATATTGAAACCCCTCATAATACAAATAGCTTAAAAAATCTAATACAAAGCTTATAGGGGCTGAAAATGGATCAACCTCCCTTCTGACACACCAGCTAACCCACTTTTTCCAGGCTGAATTGTAAGAAGATGTTGTGCCCTTTCCCCATGAGTTACAGATGAGATCTTCAGTCTCTTGCGATAAGTGCATTGTTTGCATGGATCTCCTGAGACAACCCATCCGACTAACTGGAGTGAGTTGTTTCTCACTAGTGGGTGAGGTTCTCCCTTGTCTGACATTAGGAGATTGGGAATTATTGGGAGGAGAATGGGATCCTGAATGCACATCTTCAGAATCGTTGCATACCATGGTTGGGCTGACCATGCTGGGGTTACTAGGAGAATCGTTGCTTTTTCCCTCTGAATCTTGCTCAGACATTGAGAAATGAGACAAAACGGGGGAAAAGCATACCCCCTTATTCCCACCCAGGGATGCAACAGTGCATTGTGTGCCATTGCTTCTGGATCTGGCATCCAACTGATGAACTTGTCTAGTTTGGCATTGGTTCTGTCTGCAAACAGATCTACTTTGCAATCTATTGTTTTGTTCATTAGAATTTGAAATATGTATGGATCTAACCCCCAACTGCTTGAGTCCTTGTGATGTCTGGACTCCCAGTCTGCTATGACATTTTCCTTTCCCGGAATGAATTCTGCTCTCATTGAGATACTCTTTTTCAGACACCATCCCCAGAGATCTAATGCTAACTGATTGCACACCTTGGATACTGTTCCACCCATTTTGTTGATGTAAGTCATCGCTGTTTTGTTGTCTGTTTGAATAAGAACAACCATGTTTGTTTCTTGTTTCAGAAATGCCTTTACTGCATGCGTTATTGCTAAAATCTCTAGAACATTTATGTGATAATGAATCTCGCTTTGTAACCATGCACCCCCTATTCTGACATTTTTGCAAGTTGCCCCCCAACCTAGATTGCTTGCATCTGTCTGTATAACTACTGATGGCTGATTCATTACAATACTCTTCCCATTTGTGTCGTTTAAATGGTGAATCCACCAGAGTAGATCTCTCTGGGCTTCTAGAGTTAAGAAGACTTGAGCATTGTAATCTTGATATTGACTGAAAATTTGGTTCTTTGCCATTTGTAGATGGCGATAATGTAATGGGGCTGGGTATACTGCTTGAATGCTTGCTGTGAGATTTCCTATCACTTCTGACAATTTCCTTACTGAAACAGGATTTGAACTGAAAACCTCTTGACAAATTGTTCTTATCTTCTTTGTCTTCTCTAATGGTAAGGAGAGTGTCATTATACTGGAGTCTATCTTGAATCCCAGATATTCTAGAACTTGGGAAGGGACTAAATTTGATTTCTTGAAATTTATCAGAAACCCTAAACTTTCTAGCAAATTGACTGCTCTCTCGCCATCTATCAATGCCCCCTCCTTGGTCTGATTCATGATCAGAATATCGTCCAGGAAAATCACTAATCTCAACCCTAACCTTCGAAGGTAACTCATGGGAACTTTCATTAATTTGGTGAAAACCCAAGGGGCTACTGTTATCCCAAATGGAAGACAAAGGAATTGATACACTTTCCCTTCCCAAATAAATCTGAGATATTTTTGATCTTCTTTTACAATGGGAATTGTGAAATAAGCATCTTTCAGGTCTATTTTTATTAGCCAGTCCCCTTTTTGAATCATATCTCGTACTAGATTGATTCCCTCCATTTTGAAATGTCTGTATATCATGTAACCATTTAATTCTTTCAGGTTTATTACAGGTCTTTGCCCCCCTCCCTTTTTCTCTACAAGAAATATGGGGCTTATGAACCCGTCCAATGTGTCTTCCACTTGTAAAATTGCTCTCTTTTCTAACATGTTGAGAATTTCTTGGTTTACCAATGCATTCTTTTCCTTGGAAAATCCCTTGAAATGAGGAAGATTCACTTGAACGGGGGGATTTTGAAAGAATTCTAGTTTTAAGCCTAGCACTGTTTCTAGAACCCAGCAATCTTTTGACAGATTTTCCCAGTTTTGATGGAAATATTTCAACCTCCCCCCCACAGGGATATTCTTGAGATTTTCTGTCAAAACAGGAAATTTTAATTCTGAAGTGATTGGCCTTACCTTCATTTCTACTGATTTTCTGTCTTTCTGGAAAGAGGAAACTTTGCTGAACCTCTGCCTCTCTGGCTCTGTTGTCCTCTGTAATTGTGGCCCCCAAACTGGTATCTGTTGTTTGAGGGCCCTGTCCGAAAAAACTGCTGGGGTCGACCTGCACCATTTCTGAAAGAGTTCCTTCTCTCGTTATTGTTATCATAGAAATAAGAGTTCTTATTGTCAGACTTGAATCGTTTTCTTTGTGGAAGAAGATCTGAAATCTCTCTATTATCTTTACTGTCTTTAGCTAACAGCTTCCTAAATGTGTTTCCAAACAGTTTATCTTTTGATTTCCTTAATGCTTTCTTTCCAGAACTGTCCTCAATTAGGTCAACACACTCTGGTACAAGTTTGCCTAATAAAGTCTTGCGTCTGTCTGTGAGATACACATAATGAGCATTTCCAATCAACACTAATGCTCTCTGTACAATATTTATAACATCATTGGGGTCTATGCCTTTATTAGCTTTTCTGACCTTTTCAGCTTCATGCCAAAGTATGGCTAATGGACCAGTAGCATCAAGAATGCGATTTTGTGTATTTATTATAATTTTCTCTTTTTTGTTGGACATGGCCTGATTGAATTTTTTCCTAAAAAGTTTTTTAATGAATCTGTCAGTTTCTTTTGATTTTAATCTTTTTGTGTTTGGTGTTTTACAGTTCTTTGTTATTTCTTGTCGAGTAGCTTTGGTAATGCCATTGTTAGCATACTTCTCAATGTATTTCGTTATTTTCTTTGGTAATTTCTCACCTCCCTTCATCTTCAAA
Organism: Saccostrea cuccullata; assembly: GCF_032062105.1. Classification (NCBI taxonomy): domain Eukaryota; kingdom Metazoa; phylum Mollusca; class Bivalvia; order Ostreida; family Ostreidae; genus Saccostrea; species Saccostrea cuccullata. Next base: position 22,497 of record NW_026938786.1, read on the forward strand.
ACCTGTGAAGGACTGAACATATCTGAATCTGAATCTGACTCGGAATCATTTGAACTACTGCTGTCATCTGAACTTGATTCTTCTGAATCGCTATCGCTCTCCTTCTCACGCTTTCTCTTTCTACTTTCACTTTTGGATGCATTAACTCGTTCGTTTCTCCATTCTCTTCCCGAACCCTCATCAGAGTGAGGTTCTTCATTAGTGCCCTGAATCGGCGTACCAGCATTATTAGTGCCCCGTATTGGCGTATTTCTTGTGCCCCGTTTTGGCGTATCTTTTGTGCCCCTTATTGGCGTGTTTTTGTCTTTATTGCCCTGAATTGGCGTTTGTTCATAATCACTTTCTGCATCGTCGGAAATTTGCTCGTTTTCCGAAACACAAACCTGCAGTCTATCAGAAGACGGTGTTCTTCTCCCTAAGGCATCTGGGGAGAAAAGCTGACTCTGCGCCATTCTAAACGTCTGCAATGCCTATAAAAACATGCGAAACGTGGAGCGATAAACTTACGTCCACTCACTTGTAGAGCTAAAATTGAAAGCATTGTTTAGTGGTCACTCAGGTGTGTCATTCACCTGTAAATGGACGAGTCTAAAAAACTTTCATAGGGGTGGTCACTTTAAACAGCTGATTTTTGAGCTAAATTTGAAGGCATTGCAATGTTATATCTTATGATGTTTTCTGAAATATAATTCTTAGTTAAGATTCAAGGCAATTAAAATTATAACACTCCTACCTCCATTTAAGAATAGGTTGGGGTCCCCTTATGCAATTAATCTTTTCAATGCTGGATTAATTTTTGCTTTAAGTTCTATCGCATTATGTTAAATGCTAAAATGGAAAAGATGCTCTTCCGGTTTAATGACAGATGATACAAACAATTTCTTTTTCTTTGAAGGGGACTTAATATCAGGTCACACGTTAAGAAAAGTGGATAAATCTTTTTTCCCCTAAGAACTGGAAAATGAAATAGACCTAAAAAAAATATTAGTAATATTTCAATTTAAAAAAAGCAAATCACACTTAGAAAAGGATTACATTTGAAAACAATGCTCATATTGTTCAACCAATTTTAAAATTTTATATTTGCTATTTTTAATTAAGAACCAATATTTTCCTGAAGTATGTATATTACGTCGGAATTTACCGTATATGCTCGCCTATAAGTCGATTGTATTTTTAGAGAATAATTTGGTGGAATTTTCCATTGGCCCGCATATAAGTCGGTATAACTTTTTGCCAGAATTGGTTGACAATTACATATCAATGCTCTGATGTTTTTAACTGGTTTCAATAGATATTTTTAAAAATGACCCTCATGTTTAATCTTAAATCATTAAAAAATAAGTAATGAGCAAATAAGATACAAATTAATTATAAAATTAATGTAAATACTCTTTTTTATGTATAATACTACAATGCATAAAAGATATAAATAAATATATTCAGACTTTGTTCAACGATATTGTTTGGAAATGTTTAAAAAATACTACTGTACCAGTTTAATTACCGACAAGAAAAATGCTAACTTTTTTTATGACTCGCCTATAAGTCGGACATAGAGTTTTGAACCGAAATTTAACTCCGAAAATACAGATATATAAGCGAAAATATACGGTAGAGTAAAAGTCACCAAGTGCAGGTCTGCTCAATAATTTAATATAATTTGTAGAAAGATAATGTCAATAAAATATATAAATATTGTTCTTGAGCAGGCTTGCGCTCTATATATTTTATACGTGAAATTGTTTTAATGTTGTACATTTCCTTTTTTAGAAAAATAATACAAAATCCGACTAGTTTGTAGCGTCACAAAAAAATTGTCAATAACCTTTTTTGAAACTATATGTTTTGTAAAATCATATTTCTCATAGAATTTAAACAATTCAGCAAATTTCAAGAAATTTTCAATAAACGACTTTTGTGAGGGCAAAAATATTCAATATACCGCATATATTTCAAATTTGCAGCCCTGCATCGACAAGTGGTGGCGTCTCCATATTAGAGAAAAATTCTCGAAAAGGACCCTAAACAATACAATCAAGCATATAAATATAAAAATAGGTCTGCTAATAACTGGGCGCATTTGGTACCCATCAGAATTCTAATTGATTGTTGAAAAACCTGTTCTCCATAATACTAAAAAATGAAGAGCAAGGCAAAATCCACCAGTATTTTTGTCACTCTCCGTGGCCTTTTCGAGGTAAAAGAAATACGATCTATACAATATCGAAATTTGTGCAGATATATGCGTCATTAGGGAAAGGTTCATAAGGAGCAACAATCTCCTATGCAGAGTTGTCGTTTGTTCCCCTCTCAGACACCTCTGCAATGGGCTCACGTCAAGATTTTTGACGTAACGTATAAACCGTGATATTCGCAGGATTGTTTCAAATTAAATTAATAGTTCTGGACTGATTTAGTAAATATCTATCTCAAAACTCAGACATTAGCATAGAAATGGAATCATAATGAATTAAAACAAATGCACTACCGGTATTTCTTGTGTTTATCATACGCAAACCAACGACAGAGGTGAATGTGTGAGCCGATGGTAAAGAGTGAAGGAGCAACACGACCTTTTTGTTTGTCCTCTATGCACTCCGAGTTTCGTGAAATTATATTTTCTCAAGAGACACCTTCAGAGCGGTCACCATTTCCAACTGAATGTTAGCAAAGATCTTGTTTCTTTACTGTTGAATGTCTGTTTTAAGAAGGATATGGAGATAACGAACAGTATTCAATCTCAAAAGTCCATAAAATAATACAAGTGGTTTTTCACTAATATAGAGACGCAACCACTTGCCGAAGAAACATTTTATTAATTTGAACCAGATACCTTAATCCATAATAATATCCTCGGGCAGGTTTCCTGAAGCACTTTGATCGTCAGGAAAGCAATTTTTCCACATCGGTTCTACTACATTTATATCCAGAGGCACATGGCCTGTAAATGTGACACTTCCGTATGTATGAGTTATATCCAAAGCACTCACAATGAACTCCAAGCATTGCACCACAAAATATCAAGGAGTTGTTGTACTCCGAAAAAGCATTATTCTACTTTTTGTTATAAGAGTCCACGTGAGCAAAATAATGACGAATCACGGCCTCAGAAGCTTGAAGGAAGACTGCTATCAGGAAAAGTTTTCCCAAAACCCGTCCTCTGCATCTAGACATAATTTTTGTGTTTGTGGGAGTTTTAAATCTTCAGGCGTTTTAAAATAGATCAATAAAGGTTCTATTTAATTCCGCAATTGATTGGTTACTCACAATCGCAACCTCTGGGGCCTGTCCGATGATCGGAAAAACAACTTCGAATGTATAAGGTATACAAAACACCCCCCCCCCCCTTCACGATCTTTGAAATAAATGCATGGAGTTGAACTTTATTCAATGTAACGATATTACCTAAAATTTACTACAGAAGGGACTTCTAACTTCGTTTATTCTATATTTGGATAAAGAGGAAATGAATAAATTTTTTACATCCTTTGATGTTAATACATTCGAGGTTGTTTTTCCGACGTCTGATGGAGTGACCCCAAGATGATGAGATTGTGGTTACTCACATTCGTATTGGATTTCATGTTGAACGCTTCACTTGGTTGGTCCCATATTGCGGAGAAGGCAGAATCATCTGAGCGTAATCTGTTCATTGTCAAATGCAGTAAAAAATAATTATTTATTCCTAATGTGTACGCTCAGTTAAATGGAGAAAGAAGATGGGCGCATTTGGCGTGTGATCTGCAGGAATCATTTGCACAAAACATTTATGGTTTAAATGTCCATGATTTGGTTGGCTGAACATAGCTGGTCAGATTTTACAAACACGTCCATAGAGTTTTTTTTTTCATTTAGTTTGAAAGACCTAAAGAGAGTGTAACATTTTTGTCCGTTTTTCCTTGGGGGTACTATAACATAGTAATGTTTCACAAAAAATAAACACCTAAAATATTTAATGCCTAGATGCATGATACGTGTACATGTACATTATGGAATAGAAGATTGGAATTGATTTCACTCAAGAACCAAACTGAACCAAAATTTATCTAATTCAAAATTTTAATACATTAGTACATAAAACGAAACTGACAAAATAAATTGTTGTTTGCATGAAAAAAAAATTAACGCCCCATACCAGCGCGAACCAAAAACTTTTCGCCTCGAGCACATTCAAGAGGTAGGCCTACTTACTGAGCTACCACAGCTATACATATACAGATGATTTAAAAAGGACAAAGAAGCACAACAGTCACACATTTTGATTTTCTGGTAAAAAATTCATTTTTTTGTGGTCTCTGGGTCTTCTCTCCATTTTTTAAAAATGTGAATTCGTTTCTTTGAATTAAAATACACAAAAACCGTTTCAAAATCATGGAGAGAAGACCCAGAGATAGAAAAATTTTAGAAAAACGTGTTTAAAAATGGACCGTTTTGTACCAAATGTCTGATCTGGCTAATTTTCAAGTTATTTTTTAGCTAATCAAAGCTCAATTTCGGGAAAATATTTTCCTTTCCTGTTGCACAGGAACCCGATAAATAGGAAAACAAGCATATACTGACAAAACGTCAGAAATACTCAAGCTGTAGAAAGTCAAATAATATCATAAAATGGTATAAGATGAGGACTATTGAGTTCAATATTCCAGTTGAATAAATTACATGTACATGAAACGAAATGCAGCATAGTAACGTTACCGTTTCTTTAATGATTTTTTTATGTAGATATTTAGTATACTTCTACTATTTACGTTTTTGTATTTTTTGAATAATGACGTACTGTAACATCATTTAATATATACATCAATCTAAATAGCTTGCTACAAGCCAGTATTTGCAAACCACGGCCAACATGTATGATAGTCTCCTACTCCGGACCGTGGCTTGAGATGATGTGGTTCATCTAGCTGAGCGGTATGTCCAATAAATATTCCGTACGAATCCAAAAGAAGTTATGATATAGATTCCGTTACCAAAGCTTAAGATAATACATGAATTTAACATTGATTTTGTTCTACTATTTTGCTGTCACTCAAAGTACACATCATTTGCAGGCATGTGAAAAGCAATTTCAGTTGGGGGTACAGCCATGTATTCTGTGGCCATGGATTGTAGAATTTGTTAACAATGGGGTAACCCGCGCCACCTTTCAGAGTCTGCAGTGGACTCGTCCAAGGATGCTTTGTCGGCGACTGTAAAAAGTTACCTGAGATTCCTCCGCAAAGGAAAGCGCGAAATCTCTGTATAGAAACTGTTGTGACTGCGGAGCTTCACTCATTGTTCATTCGCCACAGAATATAATCCATTATTTAACACTTAATATCTTTCAATATACGAGGGGCGTTCAATAAATAATGTCATCAGGGCTCGGAAAGAAATAAAAATCGCTTTTCTATGATTTTGTCTTTATGATTTAATTGAAATATTCCCTTTTAATTAAAAAGGCATGTCCGTTAACTTTTTATTCAATTTCTAATTGTTTTTAGAACACTGTTTTGAGTATGACCCTTCGTATACTGGAAAATGGCAGATCCTATGATTTGCTGTACTTGGGTTTCTCTTTCTGAAAGGTGTTTTCCTAAGTTTGGGAAATTAAACAAGTCAAAGATTGAAAAATCTGGCGAATATTGTTGATGTGACAAAACATTAACTTTCTATTTACCCCAAAACTCCTTTACTCTTCATGGCCTGTGGGTTTGGACCCTGTCAGGAAGAAATTTAATGTAGTGAACTCCTCATTCTGTTTCCCTCCTCTCATAAACCTTTAAATTTTTCGACAAATATTTTCCTTACTAGACTCCTCCCGACATTGAACTGCCTCCCTATATATGCATTTGAACAACAAGACCGCTAATATTTAAGAAAATAGCGTATAAAACTGTTTTTGTGTTCTTGCAAATTTTTGCTCTTCTTAGACCTTTGCAGTTTTGTCAAGTACATCTTATTCCAAGTTTGTTTGAGGGGTAAACGCAAAATGGATTCAAGTTTCCTGATCTGTTTGAATGTCAGAAAAACGTGGATAAGAGCAATTTTTGATTTTTTAAAAATAATTGTTTAGATTTTTTACACGCTCTCGTTTTCACTCATATTTATAAATATAGGGTGACATTTGAGTATTATACTTTTTTACAATTAAATGTTTCTTTAAAACAGTGTGAACTACCCCCGATATGATGTCTATCAAATTTGCTTTGTAACGTAAAGTCAATAAAACATAATCTTTGATAATTTGTTGAATTATCGCTAATATACAATGGCTATTGTATGTCCTTGTTGACAAGGACGGTACCCATTTTTGATGCCCATTATATAATTTTTGTTAATTGAAATCCACCTCTTCATGTGTGTATGGAACAGATATAAGTTGCTGTAAATTTCACATATTTCAGTTAATATATTTTTGGGAAATTAACAAGTTTTACAGCAGCTTTAATGACGCGTTCAATTTTACTCTAATTTACTGATTCTTGACCATTCATTTTTAACGCAGTGTCTCGAGTAGCCCTTGTTTTCCAGCTTCCCACAATGAAATTATGCGATGAAAAGTGGTCACATAAACTGTTATAAATTCATTAAAGATTCAATAATTAGAAAAAGTCAAGCTTAATGTCATATAATTTCTAGGTTGTATGTCATGGAGCTGATGACATTATTTATTGAACGCCCCTCGTACAGACGTTTTTCTGATAAGCTTCGTTTTTGTTTCGAGAAATATTTTTATCTACAAAAATATATTATTTTTGTGTTTTTAAACTGAGTAAATCGATGACTTAGCATCGTTTTAGATAACTCAAGCCCCTCAAGGGCTTGAGTAAAAATTATAAAAATTTCATCACATGTCGATAAAATTTTCACTTTTCAAGTACGCCCAGATTCCTGCCGAATGCCAATCAAAAGCGCCCTTGTTCTTACGTACAATAATTTCTGGTCTCTAAGAGCAAAGCATGGCCTTAAATTGCGGATAATATACCCCAAGGATTAAATTGATAGACGACGGGGAGGACCTTCTAACCAATATACTCATAATACCCCCCCCCCACCCCATGTACTCCAATTTTTTTTTTGATTTCTTACGTTTCAATTAAGAAAATAACATGCAAGTTTCGAAACATCCAGACTTTATATCTGTTTGGGAAGGAATCATTTACTAATTTATTTCATTGTTTGGAAAAACCCCCCAGAAAAGATTATACATTTTTTGACTGTGTTCGAGGATAAAATGCAATAAACAGCCTCAGGCAGACAGTTTCTTCGAAGGTCAACAAAACGCTTCTATGATGTATTCTCAGATCCGTTACTGTGCACTCCGCCCATCGTGACGTAGGTGGTCGAACATCTTACTCAGCCGTCAAACATCGCTTTTTTTAATGGCCTTTAAGTATAAATTTACAAATGCTAAACTTTTTCCATAAGAATTTAAATAGGTACAAATTATTAAAGGTATAACATTTTTCTGGATTTGAAAAAAAAGTAAGATCTCATTTCTTTTCCAAAGGTTGTCGTATTAACAATTGGGAATTGCAATCTAACTCTTATGCGTCACAAAAAAGAAGTACAAGTGTTTTCCAATCAATACCCATAGAAAATATTCCATGATAATTACTCCATATATACATGTATTAAAGTAATCATAAAATCACAATGCTACTTTTATTTCACGGAGATGACTTATTCTAAAAATGAAAAGGATTAATTAGGATCTTTCAACTTGATGAAACAATGTGCCTTCATGCGACGGATATTAAGTATCTATTAAGAGGAGAAAAATTGAAATATGATATTGATCACAACAAAACTCTTACGACGAATACGCAAGGGAGAGAGAAACAAATACTACAGAAGGAATCGTGCAGCTATATATGTCATAAACACTTTAAATTTCACATCTGTAATATGATTTAACAAGACATAAAATGTCACGCCATTAATTGTTTTTAAGAAGAATATAATTTTGAAGTAGTCTTTTGAGATATCCAGAGATCTTTTGATTCTTGTATCTTAGTCTATTATTCTAAGGACATTCCTCAGTGAACCCCTGTCTTTCTGAGTAAACAACACAGAAAACCGACTATTATTCGCGTGTGAGAAATTTTTGCGACGTTCGCGAGACCCTCATCATCGCAAACATTTTTTCGCCGCAAACACGTCCTTGAAGTGTATGTGTCTATTAACAACAGATCCAAAGAGTCTTGATCGCGAAAATTAATCGTCGCAAACTAGTTTAACCCTTGTAAATCGCGAAATAAAGTCTTCTCGAATAAAGTTGGTTTACAGTATCTTAGTCTTTTATTTTAAGGACTTTCCTTAGTGAACCCCTGTCCTTCTGAGTAACCAACTCATCTTTATTAAAAGCATGTACATGTATGTATAAAGCCAAATTCAACAGTTATTAGTCGCACACGACGTGGTAAGAGCCCAGGGATTTTTTTCGTTCCTTCAACTACTGCAATACTATACATCTCGTGTTCCTTCAGAAGGACAGGTCCCCACGTCCCAGTGGGACCGTACCAACACCTTAACTAACTAACAACATTACACAGAAGGTCACGTCAGAGTTCAAACTCTATCAACCAATCAATTCCTCGACTGTAAAGTCATCGTATATTGTTGAAGCAAATAAGTCTAGAGTTGTTCCGAATTTTACCTCTGACGTGACCCTCTATGGGATGTTGTTAGATGTTAGTGTAGCGAGTATGCGAGCAGATCAAACATCTTATTTTAATTAGATTGCGTATATGTCAAGACAGTAATCATGTACAGTCTATACGTACGTTATAATTATATGATATAATTTGTTTTCAAAATCCTCGAGCAGGACATACGTGTTTTATGAAGAAAAAAGGGATATCAATATACATGTTGAAATTCGTGTAATTAACAAAATTCACAACTTTAATTATTCGTTTTAATTAATTAACAAAATTCTTAACAAAACAAAAAACAAACATTACATATGTTTTGCATGTAAAGTGAATGGAAATCTATTGCATTCATATCTTTAAATAATATCTGAGTCACTTTTGAATAGCTGCTGTTTTCATCTATTGGGAAAAGCTTCTACTTTGATAAGAATTTTAGTTTAAAACCCGATAATTACCGATCGAAACAAATATTTGTTGAAAATGAAGTTAAGCATTTAGTTTCTTGTCAAATATGTGTACTTGATCGAAATCGCAATAATTTGGTTTTTTAAAGAAATAATGTACTGAGTCTCCTTGGCAAATTATTATAAAAATGCCCGAAAATTGGAAAAAAAAATCCTGACTCTTTAACTTTTTAGGAAGGTAATGTTCTGTTAATTATGCGTTGATAAAGAAATACGATACCATTTATTATTGTCAGGTTGGTTGTCATGTCAACAAATGGGAAAAGCAATCAAACTGTTGCATATATTCATCACCTATAGAATTCAAATACGGTTTCTTTATATGATGCGTATATAAAAATGAAAAGATAATCACGGTATATACATACGTGTATTGGTGATATATCATACATTTAAAATTTTACTCCTTCTATAAATAATCCTAGAAATGAAAAAAAACTAATCGAGATACTTCCCCTTCAGGTAACATTGTCCGTTCATGCAAAGGAATTTTTTCAGTGTTCATTGGAAGATAAAAATGTATTAGTTATATTGATCAAGACAAATATCTTACATAGAATATTCAAGGTATCCTAAAAAAAAATAAATTCGAAAGAGTTTTGCAATTATAGTTTCATCAGGTATATATTTTTCCAACATCTCGAATGTGATTTAATAATTAAAAAATCACTTAAAGCTGTCGTTTTTCAATAAAACACATTCTGAAATATCAGTAAAATGATAAACCGGAATGATACGGAAGAAGGATATGGAGATAACGAACAGTATTCAATCTCAACGTCCATTAAACAATATACAAAATAAGAGCAGGGCAAACACGGACCTCCGAAACATCAGAGGTGGGATGAGGTGCCATGGAGGAGTGAGCATCCCCTGCCAACCGGCCATACCCGCTGTGTGCTCCTTGTCATGATCAGGAAATAACGGAAAAAATCCGTCGTCAATTCAGTGTATGAAAAATGGACTAATAATTGGTATGAAAAACGTCAGTCAGCATTTGACTCAATGATAAATTGTTTTTGCTGACAAGGTCATTGTATCGACCATAGAATTTACGAAATGATGACTTTAAACGAGACTGTTGATATTCTTGTTTCATCAACTTGCTTGTCAATAATTTACCTCGTTTAAGAAATTGTTAATACGTAGAGCACGCTCTTGCGTATCGAATCAACTGAGATATATATACTCCGTATGCAGGTGATGAAGGTATATTGCTGCATAAGTAAGGGAAGTTGACGATAGAAAAGTGGAAGTCCTCATGTTTATCATATAGCTTGTCAAATGTATAAAAAGGCATGATGTGTATGCAAAATTGGCAAAGAGACAGTATATAAGAATTTGTGGCATATATTAAACACAAAAATACTTTCAAAATACTACGCAAAATTTATCAGATCAGTGAAGATCTTAACAAAATTTCACCAAGCTTTGTTATATTCGTTCAAATTTGGTATAGAGGACATAATGTATAGAAATATATGTGCCTGTTTGCAGGAAATCCATACTCATTTTTTTTTCTAAAGTTACGTTTCTTTTGAACAAAAATATTTTTTGTGCAATGTTAAGGAGTAGTTGTTTTCACGTTATAAAATACTTATTTAGTATTTCTCTGGATATTAAAAACACCTCTGATTTTGGAGGGAAAGGAGGGTGTCCATTGTTAGAAGAGAAAAAAAAAATGAAAAGGGAAAGTAGATTTTGTTATTTTGAATTCACATATTACATTATTATAAATTAAAGACAAGATTTAAAAAATGTCGATTCTAGTTGAAAAAAAATTGGTATGCAGGTGAGAATTTTGTTATTTCAATTCTGAATTTTAACAATTATTTTCCAGATTGTATTATAATATATTTGCTTCCTTGCGATTTAAAAACAAGAAGTCTCTGTCGAGACTGTAGCTCTACTAGTTTGTACTTATAATAAAAGTAGAGAAAAGTACCATGCAGTTGGGACTTAAAACTTTACAAAAGCAACAGATAGAATCAAGATCATTGAAAAAATCTCCTTTTGTGGCAAGATTGTGATAACAACAACTGTAGGAACTTTTAAAATAAAACTTTACTTAATTTTCAATTTAATTACTATTGGAATTTCAATCATCAAAATATAAAAAAAATGGTAAAAATGTATCTCAGTGTAGTTTACATGCATGCTAGATTATACTATAATTAGACTAAATCTGTATTTGGAGTAGCATTTTGAAGGTATTTCACAGAAATTCCTATTTTTAGTAACCACGGCAACACCATTCAGCAAAATCAAAAACCGATAAACACAATTATGTAACTGAGTGTAGTAAACTTAAGCTTTTGTGCCAAGTTATATTGAAATTGAACTATAACTGTAGGAAGAGTAGCGTTTTGAATGCATTTCCCAGAAATATCTATTTTATTGGCCACGGCAACATCATTCATCGAAATCAAAAACCGATATATAGAAGTATATATCTAAGTGTAGTTTAATTATATGCCAAGTTATATAAGAGCAGACTAAAACTGTAGAAGGACTAGGGTTTGGAAAGTTTTCCTAAAAATATATCTATCTTTAGTAACCACGGCAACATCATTCATGGAAATCAAAAACCGAAATACAGAATTATGTATCTTAGTGTAATCTACTTGTGTGCCAAGTTCTATTGTTATCAGACCAAAACTGTAGGAGGAGTAACGTTTTGAATGCATTTTACAGAAATGATTTTTATTACCACGGCAACACCGTTCATCGAAATCAAAATATGATACACAGAAAGTTTATCTTAGTGTAGTCTACTTATTTAAGTAATATTGAAATCAGACCAAAACTGTGGAAGAAGTGTTTGAAAAGTTTTCCGAAGAAATTTCTATATCTTTAGTAACCATTGCAACCCCGTTCATCCAAATAAAAAACCGATAAATTGCATCATGTATCTAAGTGCAGTTTACATGTGTGTCAAGTTCTATTGAAATAAAACCAAAACTGTAGGATGAGAAGCGTTTTGAATGCATTTCCCAGAAAAATCTATTTTAGTAACCAGGGCAACACCATTTATCGAATTCAATAACCGATACACAGAATTATGTCTCTTTAGTGTTGTCTACTTATATACCAATTTATATTGAAATTAGACCAAAACTGTAGGAGGAGTAGCATTTTGAAAAATTGCTTACAGACAAACTGACGGACGCAATACTGTTGCATAAAAATTTGTTTGATCTTTTTAAGCCTATCGGTCGGAAGATGTCTACTAAACATTTTTAAAATCCCATCTCCGATGTTTTGAAGGACCGTCTTAGCTCTGTTCCTATTTTGTATTGTTTTATGGACTTACATTGTATAAGCTTGAATGCTATTCGTCATCTCCACACATTTCATTGAGTAATACTTGAATACAATGATGTTTCTAACCGTCCAATTTAAATCAATATTTTCAAATTGGTGTTGCACGGCGAAGCTGCATAATTGACGTCAATTATTTTTTCATAGTAAAGTTAAAAAATTCTCTATCATGATGTTCAGATATCCAACTCTTTATATAAATGTAGGTTTCTCGTTTGATCAGTTCCTTTGATTTTTTTTCAGTTAATGGAGACGTTGCGATCTTTAAAGATAAGTAAAATTCAATCAATGATTTTGAAAATGACATCAACTGAGGATAATAGAGAGTAAAAACCTACTACGGCATATTTCAGGGGCCTCGTGATTTGAAAATGAGTTATGCCAGCAACCTTGATGGAACATTTAACAAATGCAATTTCAAGATTAACATATTCAAATGTCTTCTTTTTTTAGATTAGATTACAGAATATAACATTTGGGAATATCTTCTAGCTTTGAATGATGTTCTTACTTTAAAAAATCGTATTTGAGATTAGCGGTATTTAATCTCAAAAACTTTTACTCTTACGCAGTACTCTTAATACAAATACGCTTCTCTTCCTACAGAATTGTTTTAATTTCATAAATACTATACATCAGCACATTATATACTGATATAATTGTATACATTCTATATTTCTTTTTAAAATTTCAACAAAAAGTTTTGCCATGGTTATTAAAATAAAAGAATTCCGTAAATCCTTTAAAAAGCAACTCTTTTTACAGTTTTAGCTAGCTTTCAAAATCCTTTATACTTCTTAAGTTTCACTAAGACACTCCAAAATGACACTACAAGACAAACAGTCTCATCAATTAAAGCATGATTGTGACGTAAACCTTTTGTTTGTATTGTCCATTCTGTAGCTTAGTGTTGATTTAATTCCCCTATCAATCTATTAAGTCACCTGTAAGTAAGTGTCCATTCTTTGTGGAAAACTGACCATTCCTTTTAAGAATGGACAATTTTTTTTCAATAAGAATGGACAGTTAAAAAACAAACAGAATGGAGAGTTGCAGGTAAGCCTTAGCATGTGCACAAGAGGGAAAACAAATTAATATATATCAAATACTATTTAATGTACATGCGAATAACAAGAAAAACTTGGAGATATAAGGTAATCCAAAACACAGATCTGTTCGATTTAACACTTGTAAATCCATGAGTGATGCACATTATTTCAATTTACAAAAAGATTTTGGAGGCATCATTCCCTTGATAAGAATCCATTTTAAGCTTGCAGTAGGCTTATATTAAATCCATCACCCAGAAAGCAGTTTGCATGAAAACTCCACTGCTGCAGTGAATATCTCGGTGGCAAATAATGAAAATTGAAACATTATCAGATTTTATTTGATATACATTTTCAGATCGAAGTTTGGCTCATTGCTATCAAACACACGGAACACAATTTGCACTTCACTATTACACTGCTGCAATTAATATATCATCAAAAACTGAATTCGAATTAAAAAAAAACACGTTTCCGGTTTGAATTCGAAATATCTGTACTTGTCGTCGAAGTTTTGAGAGGATCAAAGTTTGGATAATATTTTCTTTTACGCTTACTATTCTCTGTTTCCAGATCAAAGTATCACTGGTCATGTACATCTTTTGGTTTCAATTTGATTTCGATTCTGTCATATATTCTCCATCGGAGGGAAACATGTTTGCCTTTACAACACAAAATATAAACTGATTTTGAGGAGTTGCATTCTTTTATGAAAACTAACATCCCCCGAAATCCACCTGTAACTGTCCATTCTTTAGACAAAGACCTTTTGTTATTTGCAACTGGAAACACAATGGCTATTCATCAAATTGCTGTGCAGCCCAAGCTTACCTTTAACTGTCTTATCTGTAAACTATGAATTTATAGTATGTGTGCTTCCTGTTTTGCACATTTTTTGTTAAAATTTCAGAACAAACAAAATATTCTTTTAAGCAGGAGAAAGGCACCAAACTATCCATTCTGTAAGAGAAAGAACTAATCTAAACTAAACAAAACAAAAGGAGAAAGAACAAAAGAACTAATGGACATTTTCGGCCTTTCTCCTTTACATATTTCTATACTGAATGGAAAAAAGAAACGCAGGGTAAACTTCCGAGGTAAATTAAATTGATTTGACTTTTAATTTTTTTTTCAGTATTCCTATCTAGCTTTTAAATTCATCAGATATAACCAAAATCCCATTTGATTTTGTCTAATAATTCATGAGTTATTAAAGCCCATATGACGATACCCCCCAAAAGTGAAAATCATAAACTCTCAATATCTTCAATATCTTTCCTGCGCATAGAGCATTATTTCTCCTTTGCTCGGAATTCATCAAGTTTTCAGATTTTGATAAAGTTTATTATAGTGTGAAAGTTTTCGATAAAGTTTTTAAAGTTGCAAAGTTTTCAATTAATATTATCAAAGTTTCAAAGCTTTCGATAAAGTTTTTGAAAGTTTCAAAGTTTTCGATTCAGTTTTTGAAAGTGTCAAAGTTTGCGATAAAGTTTTTGAATGTGATTAAATTTTGATAAACATTTTCAATGTTAATCATTTTTATAAACTTTTTCAAAGGGTCAAAGTTTTTTCAAAGTATCAAAGTTATTTCTTTCAAATTTCACGTGTGTAAATAATATGAAGGGGCCTTTCCATGGGTTTAAATATTTTCTTTTGATATTTTGACCTTTATTTTAGGATTTCAGCCTCGGTCATATGAGCTATTGCTGTCATCTTTCACCGGTGTAATCCATGTTTAAGAACCTTTTATCCTTTCCTACTAGTATTTTTGATATTTTTGCTCTAAACTTGAAGTTTAACAAACTTTTAAAGAAATTTTAAAAATTTTGATATAAACCATAGCTATCGAACGAGTAAGTCAAGTGATATCATACTCCCATTGCTCATTTTTTTTGACATGACATTAAATTGATTACCAGCCAAAATGACCTTTGACGTTGAACTTATGGCTTTGACCTACCTTTCAAAAAAATTATATTTAGCCGTATCCCCTGGATAATTAGTGCTAGGAGTTTACTATTTTACCGGTTTATTTCTTGTGGTAATAGTTTCTCTTGAATACAAATAATCTTTATTTGTTTTACTTGGACCCAAAACTTTGACCTTCTTTTGAAAAAAAAAATGTCAGAACTTTTGAATGCTAAATTTTGTGACTTTTACATAACATCTTTGTATTCTTTGTGAAATTCTTTTGGTCATTATCAATATTGACTCCTTGACCTTTTCCAGTTTGACTTACTTTTAAAATCTCTAACTTTGGTCATAATTATTGAAGTGCTGCTGCTTTTATTGTTTTTATTTTAATTTTAAAGGTGAACTCATTATGAGGACTTTTTGGTGCCAAACATAATTTTCTCTTGACCTTGGTGTTTGACCTGCAAACGACAACATCCATCATAAGCTGTAGTACGAGAGCACCTTTCTTTCAGAAACACATTTTTGACTTTTATTATTAACTCCCCCAAAACTTTTCCTATTTATTTAAAAATAAGTTGTAGTCTATGATATTTTTTGACAATAAGCCTTTTCACGTTAACTGCGGTCCTGTTTTTAGCGCATGCGTATAAATGTTTCCGGACGGCATTCCAGAGTTTACATTAGCAACGTAAACAATGGTAATACAATGCGTAGTTTTTAAATGTTCTAACAGACAAGGAAGTAAAACCAAAGAGAAAGGTGTGAGTTTTTTTCGCTTCCCTAAAGACAGGAAGAAGAGAGCAGCTTGGATTAGGGCCATCAATAGAGATAACTGGTCTCCAAATGAGTACAGCAGGGTTTGTTCCGAACATTTTGTGGAATCATGGCACAGTGACGACCCTGCAGATGAGAACTATCGTCCAACCTTATTTAAATATAAAATAAAGCCAAAGTCGAAGTCGGAGACTGCCCGCAATGCCAGACATAGCAAAAGAAATTTACTTCAGGTGAATTTATGAATAAGTTTACTTAATATGTTCATTATTGAGTACTTTGTTTAGAGCTAAATGGGCTCACTATGATGTATGGATTCTGTCTAAAGGTTCTTTGTTGCCCTATTTAATTGTAAATAATTCATTATCTTATCCCTTACCTAATGTGTTTTTTTATTTTCTGAAATCTCTCCTTTTTTTTTTACTTAATTATACAATCACGTACATTTAATTAAGTATATTGTTGCAATTATAAAGGGTCAAAGTGTGAGTGCATCTTGCACATTATAATTATGTAGTACCACATACTAGTAAATATATTTAGACATTTAAAATTTATCAGACACCATACTATTTACCCAATTCTTACAGGTTATATACTTAAAATAACACTAATTAATGTTGTCAAATATTTTTTTTTGAATTACTATTACTGATAGTTAAAATCTGTTAAAGCTTGTAGTTTAATCCCTGAACCTTGCTAATATACACACTCCACAACTCTTGTCTAACTCCAAAAGTATGACTAGGCCACAAACATTAATACCCCACTACCTCCTAGGGAAAAATTTTACATAGTAATTCACATTGATCAAATATTTTTATAGTCCCATGATTATATGTCTTTATTCTTCCAACAACTGCAGATTCATAAATCTGTCCTTTAAACAGGAGTTAAATGAGCAAGAGGAAAGAGAAACACAGACTCTACAGCAGCATCTCAGGTTTAGCTTGTTTTCTCACAGCTATTGTCACCAAGGAACAACAAATGAAGATATCCCACCTTTTACAGACAGCTCTTGCATAGATTTACCTGTAGATGATGTTAACATCAAGACTTTCAAAGAGAAAGGTAAAGAGCTAAGTTTTAATATAAAATAAATTTTCTATTTTGAGGACATCTATTATTCTTATTTGACACATTCCTCTATATTAGTTGGAAAAAAAAAATTCAAAAGAAGGAAAAAGATACACAAAACTAATATACATTAGGTTTATAGTATAGTATTAAAATAGTATAATATCTTAAAAAAATCTTTCTGAGCAATTTTAAAATGCCCGGGCAAACTTCTTTCCAAATGTGAAAGGGCAAAAATAACACAGGGCGAAAGATAACCCTGTATACAGTATATATTTACATTAATGTTTGCCCTTATATAACAATAATTTAACAAGGCATTTTTACACTTCTTTTAAACATGTTTTTCATGACTGACCGTAGGTATGCAGTGTGACACTGACCCTTTGATGGCAGAAAATGACTCATTAAAGAAACAGGTGAAAGATCTCCAAATGGAAGTGAAGAAACATAAATGGAGTTTCCAGAAAATTACAGATGATGATTCCAAGACCCGCTTTTATACTGGACTTCCAACATTTGCTGTATTCATGTGGCTATTCAGGTATGTTTATAACATGTATAAAATTTACTATTACTTCTGCAAGGATTTATTCATCGTCACAAACCACGGCCAAAAAGTACGATATCCTCTCCCATTCTGGCCTTGGTTGAACGAGGAAAGAATTCTTTGTAGCTCATTAAAATATTGACCAATGCGAGTAAAGCATAGTCGGTTGATGAACTTTATTGCGACCTTTCAATATCCAATCGCAGTATAGGAAATATGTCTTGTATACTGTTGACATCATTTGTTGATTTCATTTGCGATGGAAACAGTATTGGCCACTGACTGAATATGACATCACAATAGAGAGGCGTAAATATTCAAGAATATGACTCTTTTTGTGATCAAGCAGCCACGGGTAGGAGATAGCTATATATGCGGACTCCAGACCGTGGCTTGAGACGATGGGGTTTATTATCAGTTTTTTAACTTTTTTTTCATAATTTTATGAAATTGCATGTACATGTACTGACAAAATTTTTTGCATGCTTTTAGCTTTCTAAAACCAAAGGCAGAGAAAATGAAGTATTGGCTAGGGACAAGCACAGATATTTCTTCTGACCGCAAGAGAGCATCAGCAGGGGCATTGGATAACATCGATCAGATGTTTGCAGTTCTTATTAGACTGAAGGTTGGACTCTTGACCAGCGATATTGCTGAACGATTTCAAATTTCAGAGGGTACTTTTTCAAAATATTTTTCTACATGGATCTGTCTACTGTGGCAAGAATTGAAATGTTTAAACCCTTTCCCGTCTCGAGATATTATTCAAAGAACTATGCCATCTTCATTTAAAATCAGATATCCTTCAGTTCGAGTTATCATAGATTGTACAGAAATTTTTATACAAAAATCATCTCGTCTTGACACCCAAAGTTTAACTTTTTCAAATTACAAGCACCATACCACTGCCAAATTTTTGATTGGTATTAGTCCATCTGGAGTTATAACATTTGTATCTGAAGGTTGGCCTGGAAAAAACATCTGATAGAGAACTCACAATATCTTCAGGTTTAATTGAATTGTTAGATGAAAATGATAGTGTTATGGCTGATAAAGGTTTTACCATTAGGGATTTGTTGGAGAAAAAGAAATGCAAGTTAAACATTCCACCCTTTAGAGGAAGTGCACCACAGTTCTCTACGGATGAAGTTTTTGAAACTCAAGATATCGCTTCTCTGCGTATTCATGTTGAGAGAAGCATAGGCAGAGTAAAGAATTTTCATATCTTTGATGGTGTTATGCCACTTACTCTTAAGCCTCTTTTGACCAAAATGTTTCAAGTTGTATGTTGGCTCACAAATCTTGATGTTCCTCTGGTAAATAACTAATTTGTCATTGCTATATACAATGTATAACAAAATTCAATGTATCAAATTTTAATTGGAATACACTTAATTAGTCTAGATATATGATGTATATTCATTTTAGATATTGACAACAATTTTCACACTAATATAAAATTTTTCTCAAGACAGCTTGTCATTGAATTATTAAATTGTAACTTTCACACAAAGAAAGAAGATTCCTCACAAAATATGAGGCATCTTGCCAGGCATTCCTACAATGGAGATATCAGAGTAGACTAGAGTATCCTGTAATTATTTTGAAAATCTCTTGAATTGCCAATTTCACAATTTGTGTTACTTTTAAAGATATTTTGAAAATAGTTAAGAAATCACTCATACATGTTAACATTATTTGGTATCATAAGTAATGTAACCAGTATTTAATATTTTCTTCTATAAACAGAATGAGATGTCTAAAGGGGAGCAACTCTTCAATTTTAATTTTTGCATAACAATGTTATAAAAAGGCTTTCAGTATACATATGTATTTGTATAATGTTCTTACAAAAAGGTTCATCCACCGCCTGTATATCCTAACCTGTACAAAAAACCATAATAAAAGCTATGTTTTATAAACTATATAATTCAAGAGTGCCTTATCAACCTATTGATATTATCTGGAAATTCTTTGATGTACACAAAATAATATCCATTTCTCTATTGGTTCTGAAGTACCTATTGTGAGAAAAATCTTATGATTGAAATGATGCCTTTAAATCATTTTGTATTTTAAAATATAAAAGCCCAATGAATTACATGCCATTGGATGGCATTGGTTTCTGGAATGAAATGTTAAAAATTACACAAAACAAAATTTTTAGAATACATTTTGACATAATATAAACTTGCAATTGGTGTTGCTGGTTGTTATAATTCCAAATGATTGAATTACTGTGTTCAAAATATTTTGAGTATAGGAGGTTTTGTTTATATTTAAGGTACCTAAAAAATGTTCTACACAAAAAATATGGATTAATCATACTGACAGAGAGTAAAATTTAAAAGGTCATAAAACTCAATTTTTCTTTAAATTATTTTTGTGTTATATGTTGATCTCATTTATACTTTTAGCAGATACCATATGTTTTGAACAGTATACTACATACTCATGCAGTCTATGAAGTTGAACAGATTTAAATGTATGAAAATAAATAATATTTTGTTCTTTTAAATCAAATTTGAATTTATGTTGCAAAAAAATCCATAACAGCAAGGAATGTGATTAATGTGAAAAAAAAAATACATTGAAAAATAAATATAACCTGAATCCATATTGATTTTCCTTTCTTTCACTTTTACTATATATAGGTGCAAATGTGATTTTTTTTTTTTACAATAATCTATGCATGTGTTACCATATACTTGAACTTAAACTATACTTAAATCTACACTACCTGGATTAATATGACTTAATTATCATGCATTTGCTATTATTGAAAAAAAGATTTTAAAAGACATTTCCTTTATATTTCTGCATTACTTTGATACCCCCTAATCAACACTAATTCTTAATTATCTTCCCTTTACCCAAGGATCCTTTAATAAGGCAAGTAACTCACCCAGTGGATGGAGAAAAATTAAAAAATGTGAACAAATGTCTACAGATGACAGAAGCTGAACACTTTTTGATCATTAGGTAATGCTCACATTAGCCATTGGCTCAGGAAGTGAATTAATTCTCAGTACATTTATAAAAAGGCAAGATGTGGTGAACAAAAAATTCAACTAGTTTTGGCATCATACGAGTACAGAACTCTGAGTCGAAATCAATTCTCTCTATAAAACAGTTGCTGTCCTTGGCAGCTGTCCAAACAACAAAATCACCCCAAGGACACCCCATTATTGCCATCTCTCCTTGGATCTGAGCATAGTACTTGTGGCTACGGTTCAAACGCGGTCCTACGGGTGTATTCTCCAGACAGAACCCCTCTTTTCCGGCTAGCTCATGGACCTATATGAATAGTATAAACAAAATGTTAAAAAAATTATGTTAACTTTAAAACTGACAAAATGAAAGACATTAATACAATGTAATATGAAAAAATACCTCTTTTTCTACAATTATTTCATTAGAGATTGAGTACGGGCACTTAATCTCCAGTACCCCTCTTTGACTCCCCAATGGCATAGACTTGTCACAAATCCACCCATCACTGCTGGCACCTAAAAAGGCATGGGATGGATAAATAGTGAGCCCTGCAGCCTCCACTGTTACATCAGAGACAGCATTCTGCAGTGTCAGGTAGTCTCTGACCGCTTCTTCCTCATGGTCCACACCCCACTGGACTGGACGAGGAAGCGTCTGATACCTGTGATGTATAGAATAATTAATATTTAAAAATATAAATTGGTTGAAATGCTGAATTAATTTGTTTAATGTGAATTTTTACAATTATTTTTATTTATATATTTAATATTTTATTAATATTTTAATTTCCATCAAACCTTTGTAAACTGGATCCATGTATAATTTGGTCCACAAGACTACGTGGGTTAGGTCCAGCATGTAAAACAGCTCCGAAAAGAGAACTCGTAATTCTTCCTTTGTGTAGTTCGGTCCAAAGAGAACATTTTCTTTGACCTTTAGTTCTTTCTTCAACATAGGCGCTCAAATCTTCGTCAATTGAAATTGGGATTGGCACTGTAATGATATGTATATGAATGAATCTAATGTTCATGATACATATAAAAGATATTTTATTATATACAATGTAATTCCTATTTTTTCTTACAGTTCTCATTTGACAAAATCAATGCTTTGGATGCCATTTCCAATGGATCCTCATATGTCTCCACCTCAATCTCCCTCTCAGCTACAGGGGCATCATCTGGGATGTTCCACAAATGGCTCATACCTGAATTTTCATTTTGTTCAATAACATGAGAATCATAGAAATTAAAAGTCTGGAGTATGTTTGTATCATGTTTTAAGTAAATTGTAAATCGGCATTTAAAAATTTGTTTTCTCACATTTTCCTTCTTAAACCTAGCTGTACCTGTACTTGGGAAAATATCCTTTAAATTTCTCAGCTGAAGCAATGTAGTTTTTATGTCGAAGTCTCTGTCTGTGGTATGGCGAGGGTCAAATGAAGCATCCTCTATATCACTGGTTTCAGTGTCCATTTTATCTGCTTTTGACCTCAAGGTTTCTAATGGACCTGTTTATATTGGTTTTATGTTATTTGCCAGTTAAAGAGCTTCAAAGTTCATATGTTTTTTGTTATCTGTTAACAATCTGACCATAAAAAATTTACTTACCAGTGGGTTTTTTAGATCTTCCTTTGGGTACTACCCATTTGCAGGGCTTACTCGTGCAGCTTTCCTGGGGCTTGATATGACTCAGTGCAAAGAGTAAACTCCCAATGTGGCTACAGCTCTGGCCTAGCCTATTTTAAAAATATCATAGATTTTAGATCAAGTTATAATCAATGAAGTAAAAAAAAATTGTCTGCATAAAACTCTGAAAATATGCATACCCCACAGGACACTGACAATATCCATGATGTATGTTAGTCACAGACTGTCCATTCCTAGACAAACATATGTAAACTTGGTATTGGTGCTTCTTCATCGAAGCCTGGCACTTGGCGCTGATGTATATAATAGTAGTATTTATCTAAAAATCAAATAGAGAGTATTTTAAACATACCAGTTTATCAACAGTGTAACAATAACACAATTTATTAATTCTAACATTTACAAATATGAAAATGAACATATTATACTTAATAAGTACAAATGAGCACCACTATCAAATTATAAAAATAAAATACTTATTGTATCAGAATTTCGACAGAAATAATTAACTATGTGCACTTATCACTGAAAAGGAGTACTGGATTTAGATCTATGTCTTTAACAGAACAAAAACATTGTTTGTTTACCTCTGACACGCTAATCTCCTGGACATGGCCAGCTTCAAAATGTTTCACTGCTCTGTCCAACCCCTTAAAATTGTTCACACTACCTCCTGTCGATTTGGGTCTCAGAATCATGAAGTTATATATATCAGAAAATGAAATGGTTGGAATCTGTGACTGGTCATGTATCTTGTAATGTACAGCGTTATAAGGTGGCAAATTCTCGTTTTCTCCTGTTGCAGGTGAGATACATTCTGCTAGGACTTCTTTAGACTTGGTCACCGGTGTTAAGTCGATCAATGGCACTTGGCTAGTCAAAATTTCTCTAATTAGATCTTCTTTTTTCTTCTTCTTAATTTCTATTCCTTGATCGCGAGCTATTTCTTTCAGCGAATTTACCTTTAATTTGTTCAAATTTTCGCGCTTTGACATTATTGTTGACAGTGTTGCTAAGCCTAATGTCAATATCACAGGAATGCGGATGTTGCCGTCCGGAAGCATTTATGCGCATGTGCGAGAATTATCGCGAAAAGGTTTATTGTACCATAGTCTACACATCGCAAAATTTCAATGACTTATCGTAATACATATGATGATGTTTGTGCCATTATTATTTAAAGTCATATACGCTATATGAACGCCGAATTTTGTTTGAAACAAAATGATTAATGATTTAAAACACATGAAGTGTAATGAAAAATAATACTATCCATAAAATTGTACTATAGATGTCGTTGTAATAACAAAACAATAAAACAATATATAGGAATTAAGAATTCAGTCTTTTCATGAATATTGATGAAGGAAGTACGTAAACAGTAGGCCTATATATAGAAACACATGTCCACGGGAAATCACAGACAACGAGGTATGTTGCATTTTGACAACAATTATTAATATAAGGTCAATATGCGTCAGAACAGAGAAGATGGTTGATACTGAATACTTTAAAAGATAAGTACCATTAAGTAAGACGCTTGCCATCCACGTCAAAAGTGAGTAGTATCTCAAACAGCCTACCTTGTCTTCTTTACGCCACGTGTGTTTATCAATCTAAAAGTAGCGACGGCGTCACGTGATGGATTTATTTAAAAACAGCTATTTTTCTTTCCTTACAGGATAATAAATAATTATAATTTGATAACTTCGTAATGCGTTTAATTCTAATTGTGTAATTTACAGTATTTTCGTAACTTTTATTGATAAACAAATTATATCAATTTCCAATCGTATTTTAACTGACGCAAGTTATAGCGTGTATACTTTTAAGCATTCAATCATTTAAAGAAATATGTAGTCCATAATTGCAAAGGTATTTGCAAACAAATTGAGTATTGTGCCAGTGCGCATTATGAAAATTTGTTTGCACAAATCGTTGCATATATGTGAGAAAACATATTTTTAAAAAATAATGAATCGGTGCTTATATTTTACTTTTTCTTACACCTTGCCTTGTTTTGCAAATTTGATTTATTATTTAGAATACTTGAATTATCTCAAACATAAGTAACAATCAATCTAAATGATTTTGTTTTTAGATTTTTGCTTATTACTTTGCTCTTGCACGGCATTGAACGTTTGTGACGTCAGAATAAAACGCATATCACACACTGTAACCGTTTTATCCCCGTTCTGTATTATGGTGTATAAAAATAAAATAAACCAAAATTGCAGTATCGATATAAGTTTACTATGACGTATCTTGTGCATTTAACAACAGAAAAATCTATTTTTTTTCTTTTCAAATGATTTTCTGTAGCATTAAAAGATATTGATCTTCAGAAAATGTGATTTTTTAATGCTAAATAATAATCTAGTATCATTGCGAATTTAGTATCATTGCGCTTCTTTCTACACGTAAAATTCAAGCTATAATATATATTAATGGGATAATTAGATTTGTAGAAAGAAATATTCAGTACGTCTGACGCCAACTATTTATTTAATTTTCTCCATAATTTAAAAAAAAACACTAACATCCATTTAAGCGGTTTTTGTATAGTAGATTAATGGAAAATAAATGCAATCATCTATTCCAAATACTGTATAATTCTTTTTTTCAATAACTTTAAGCCATACGGTTCATAAGTGTGTATAAACAAAAATACATAATGAACGAATGTCTGCGGGGAATGGAACCCCTAGTGTCCATCTGCCTGACTCCCATACTGATACACCAACAGATATAAAATATTTTTCCAATTCTCCATTACTACATGAAAAATTACTATAGTATATAATGCATGTATACATATGAATTATATAATTCATTATTTCTTAAAACAGACATACGATATATTTCAAATTCTCCATTATTACATGGAATATCACTATAGCATATAATACATGCATACATATGAATTATATTATTCATTATTTCTTTATTGCATTGCATGGAGAATAAATTTCCCTAAACTAATTAAAAACCTTACATCATGAAAGCTGAGTACCTGAGTAAGCTTGTACATATTTTGAGGTCAGAAATAATATGGTTTGATATATTTTTTCCTTAAAGTTTCATAAATAGGACATGCAAGTTAAAAATTATATGCATATTCTTTACAGTGATTATTACAAAATTGACATAATGTATTGCTTCTCTCAACTTTCTGATATCTTCCTGCTTCTATACTTAAGTTATGGGAAGATAACCTTATTCTTGTTATATTTTTTCTTGAATTTAAATATGTTTTGTCAAATATGCATGGATTTTTGAAAAATTGTCACACACAATGTGTTTGTACAAAAAACACTTTGTTGAATTTTCGAAAAAAGCATTACAATCTTGGAGGTAATTATCCAACAGTCTTTCTTTGTACAAAGATATAAACTTTGTAATATAAACTGTATTATATTAATGAAATCTTGCTTAGACCAAAAATTTCCAAGTCCCATTCTAAACAATTCATCTTTAACATCCCTTGCCCATTTAATTTTAGAATGTTATTTATTTTCTGCATTATGCAATAGATATTCATAAGAAATTTTTAATATACAGTTATTTGTATGAAGTAATTCACACCAGTAATTCATAATTCTGATTTTCCTAGATGCATGGACAACATGGATGAAAAAAGATAGGGGTATGCTTTTAGAGAAGCATAATCTTAGAGGCGTACTATTCTGCAGTACATGAACATCAAATATATCTATTATTATAATTCATTAATAAATATCTTAAAATCTTAAGAAATGAGAAATGAAATTAAATGGCGGGCACCACAGTAAAATTGTATTGCCCATGTGTCGGATAAGGGAAGTTCCACCATAATAGGTTAAGCAATAAGTCAATCATCATTCTAATTATTCGTCCAGGCATCTTCAATTATCAGTGTTTGTAAATAAAAACTAAATATTTCTAAGTTCAAGTTTATTACAACACATATAATGTACATCTTTTACTAAATACATTCAGTAGACAAAAAATACAATAATTTATTGCTTTAAAGAAATGTTTAACTCCCCTTCTTTTACCGAAAAAAAATATTAGTTAACAACTTTGCCATTTGGTGTTAAACATTAGTTAAAGGAAGAACACCGCAGAGGAATATTATATTTAAATCCTTTGATGGATGATCATTCTTCTGTAAAAAAAGGAATTAAATTAATGATTCACAGAAACAATAGCACATTTTTCTATTAAAAAATATCTTCAAACAACTGATATTTTTTTTGGTAATACAAAAAAACCTGGTTATTTAAGGACTTAATGAAGTCTACCTAGTGACGTCTGACCATCATGGTCGTCCCCTTCACATACGATCCATCTGTTACTTCAGGATACCATGGGTAGTACCAGGCCGACTCCGATGACCATTCACCGTTTAGATAGGCTTGATGACACCAGTTAAACCACCAGCCTCCTCTCCAGTAAGAAGCACAGTTATTATCACCCCACAGGTCGTGATCCCTGTCTGGTGTAGAGAAGGACATCCCAGACAGATCGTCCTTATAAACACCTGTATTTAACATGCCGTCTCCTGTAGGAGTACAGAAAATTTATAATAGGGATAATGTTATCCCTGTCTGGGGTGGAAAAGTACATCCCAGACAGATCGCTCTTATAAACACCTGTATTTTACATGCCTTCTCCTGTAGAAGTACAGAAAATATATCAAAGAGGTAATGGATTCATATATATTCAATCTAAGTGTCAATAATGATACTGAGTTGAATTTCAGAAAGACGGCTTTGTGTGCTGTAAAGAGCGAAAGTATTTATTTTAAGTCATACACGCTATAGCTTGCGTCAGTTTAAACACTGTTAGATATTTATATATTTTGTTTACTAATAAAAGTTACGATAATAATGTTAATTATACCATTAAAACCGTAGGCCTTATAAACATTTCAAGTTATAATTATTTATCGTGCAAGAAAAGTAATACTTCTATTTAAATATTCATTCCATGACGCCGTCGCTACTTTTAGTTTGAAAAACAAACATGACGTCAAGAAAAACGCGGTAGGCCGACTAAGTTTTGATATGGATGGCATACGTCTTACTCTTAAAGATACTTATCTTTAAAATGTTATCAAAATCAACCATATTCTCTGTAATGACACATAATTTTACATATCGATCTTTTATTAATAATCGTATTCACAACCTCGTTGTGTAAGATTTCCGGGGACATGTGTGTCAATATACTGATTACACAACTCCGCCATTAATATTCATGAAAAGACTGAATTCTTAATCAGATATTGCTGAATTGGTTTGTTATTGCAACGACTTCTTTTGTAAAGTTTTGTGGAAAGAATTATTATTTTTATTTATTTATACGACCTGTAAATATTTAAAAATACAAAATAAAAACATTGTGTAGAAGGATACGGAGATAACGAACAATACCAAAGCCTATAAAACAAAACAATTTTGGAGCAGAGCAAACACGGACCTTCGAAACATCAGGTGCCATGGAGGAGTGAGCATCCCCTGCTGACCAGTCACTTCTGCTCCTTGAAATGATCGAGAAATAACGAGAAAATCCGTCGTTAATTCATTTAAAAAAAAACATTTTAGTTCATTTTCCATTCTTTCTTATGTGACGATAAATCTTTGTTGGGTTTGTTTCACTTAAGAGTTTAATTTTAAAAAAAATGTTTTTTTTTTATATTGGTCACTGGAAAATGAATTTTTGAAAAAAAGGATCTGGTAGAGATTGCGTGTTTAAAATGTATAAAATGTAATACGCAGCAAATCATTTAGAGATGTAAGAAGGCAAGAAATAATGTACCTATAACTGTTTACAAAAATTTGATTTCCATTTAACAGTTTACAAATTACTGAAATTTAATGCAACATACATATATTTACATTAGAAATATGACGTTACCTTTTCGCCACAGGCCATTTATAGTGCAATATGTTTTTCTTAAACTTAGCATTAATACATATATCGTAATATTTTATGAAGATAATAACTTTTCCCTATTTAATGAAAATTAAGCATATTTAAAATGGGAGGAATTCTGCATAATACCGAAGATTAAATGTTTTGATTGAGTATAGTTTATCGCAAAGTCGGCAATCTCTCAGTCAATTTTCAGCGAAAAATGCTTCTAATTGTAAAGTTAGCTACTGGATATGGTAGTTACAAATAGTTCTTATTTTAAGCATAATCTTTTTTGTTTTTAAAATACAATGAATGTAACTGCAAATGACATCATGACATATTAAAAACCTTTAATTAACGTGGAATCGGAAAGGTTTACAGAATATTAGTACAAAGTTTTGTAACATTGACTTTACATACAACATCTTGCAGTTACCCAAGGTTCCCGTGGCAGGTCCTGCAAGAAAGAGTTGATATTTCTCTGTTTCATTGGAGACAGAGAATCCGTTGTACGTTTCATAAAGTGTTGCACCAGAATGGATTGTTATGGCAGCATAGAGGGATGAGTTCTTTTCTTTTGTTAACTGATGGATCACGTCATTTCCTGTATTAAGATTGAAATCAACTGTAAAGTACATTGGAATACAAATTCTGTTGATTCCTTATAATTCGCGAGGAATTAATTATCAAAGCAACACTCGCGAAATAAAAATAAAATTACTCTCTTTTATTTGTATGATGCTGAAATCCATGTAAATTGTATAAATCAAGCATCCATTCTCGAATAATATGCTCGCAATTTGACGTTAGAGAGCTGTCTCGCGATAAGAAGTACGCAAGTGAGTTAATGCTTCATATGGAGGTTTCTTTGCAAAATATTGATTAAATTCCATAATTGACCTACCTGCTGCACAAAATATGTTAAGACTTGTTTTCTAATACATTCTTGGTACCCACGACATGCGATACCCAGTACACATTATGACGTCATATTATGACGTCATCGACCTCTACTATACAAGTTTATAAGAAACATCAACAAAATCACTTCGGCACAAGGGCAAACCTTACTTTGTTTAACAGAAACAAGGTATAAAAGACGCAGGGTATTCCAAGGATTTAAGATATTGCTGCACAAATGTCGGCACTGCAATTGTTTCGTTACTATTGGTGCAGTTTTAAGTTTAAACAGGGTAAAAATTCACAGTCCAGTGTAAGTTTCTTAAAATTTTTATCGTTTATGAATGTGCATAGGATTTGTGCAGTAATTTTATCAATTTTAAGAATATTCTCTTTAATATTATACATTGTTTATTTCAAATTAGATAGGATATGCCCTTGCGCCGACGTGATTTTATTGATGTGATTTATTACCTTGAATGGGAGAAAACAATGACGTCATAATGTGCACTTGCATTAATAAACTGTGGGTAATAAGTATGTATAAGAAAATCTATTTAAACTTTCTCTGTACATACAATATACAACTTATGAATTTTTATTAGCTCATTTGCATAAAAATATCCATATTTAGCCTTAACTCACTTGCGTACTCGCGAAAAATGAGGAATTTACAGTATAATATATTGAATACCCTCTAGAAAAATAAAACTGACGGGTATTTCTGTTACGCTGTAGACATTGATGCAAAAGTGTTCTTTACCTTGAGTGATTTAAAATTCTCGCTCTATTTCTTATTGCCAAAAATATTACCCAGTCTCAAAATAAGATATAAGATACGCTTCCATTTCCATTATATGCTACAATTAATATACTTTATGAAACATTTAAGCGATTGAGAGTCCATATTTAAATTAAAAGAGATGTACACTTACCAATCCAGTATTCTTGTTCAGGGGCACCAAAACCATCTTTATAATCTTTCCAGAGCCTTTGGAAATCCACGGATCCATCAACTCTTTTTTGAATTGCCTTTAAAAATTAAAAATTATAGCATTACATTTTACTGTTTTCAACAATTATAAAATCTATATTTAATAATATGAGCTGAAGAATTTGTATTTTATTATTCTCTTGAACAAAAGAAATACTTCATAACTTGATGTGAATTATGTAATATAAAGTTTAACATTTGTACACACCGTCCATCCCCCGCCCATTGTCGTCATATCACAATACACGGTGACAGGAATGGTTATGGTGCGATACGGGTAAATGTCGTACACACCGGAAATAAAGTTACCATCATTACGAAGATCCTTACAGTCTAAGGGAATTGCTGTAAAAAGGGGGAAAATGCTGGAATCGTATTATGTATAAATAGAGTAATTCAAAGATACATGCGAGTTGCTTTCTGGTTAATTGTTTGAGATAAATTGTGTGGTACGATGTAGCCTAAATATGGATAGTTATGCCATTACCTGAAATTATTTTGTTTTTCTAATTGTTTTAAGTCTTTAATTTGATTTTTTATACGAATATACCGTATCAGCAGAATTTCTAGCGAGGATTTAATTTTGGCATTATAAGTGAGGAAGTTGAGATCGCTAAAATTAAATATAGCTAAAAAATAATTGCATTTGATCCGAGTTTCCTTCTATAATGAGCATTTTAAAATCACTTCAATAACATCTCGCGAAGATTAAAGTACCAATATCTAAGCACAAATCGCTAAAATAGTCTCTCACCAAAATTTCCAATTATACGGTATTAAAAGAATTGACACACGTAATCGTAATACATGTATTCTCTTGGTTTTTTGAAATTTATTTGTATTTCTTACTTGTAGGAATCTTAAGAGGAATATATTTATAAACAGAGTTTTATGAAGAGAATTGAGACCTTGAGAACATTCAAACCTTAATTTAAACAGAGACCAACTCCAGTAACGAAAATGTAAAAGTCAGCTGTCAAATGTAAAAGTAAGTTGCTTCACAAAACTCCAACAACATGATGTTTCACCTGGAGAATGGAGTGTAAACTATTTACTAGGTATGTTTAAGTTCATATTTCAGATATTTGCATTTTTAGGTCGATACAATTGTTTTCAAATACAGTTGTTGTATTGAATATAGACTAACGTTTTGAACACGGATTTTAAAGCCTTAATTTTTCACATTAAATGTCCACAAACTTTTCAGTTTCCATACAAGAGACGGTGTGCGGTGGATCTGACCGTTCGACAGAGCATCATGGAGAAGGATCCCCCCCATAGCTTTAAGGTAAAATTAGAATATGAAGATAACGAACAGTATTCAATATCAAAGTCCTTAAAACATTAATACAAAATAGGAGCAGAGCAAACACAGACCTTCGAAACATTAGAGGTGGGATCGGGTGTCATGGAGGAGTGAGCATCCCCTGCTGAACGGTCACACACGCTGGCATGTGCTCCTTGTCATGATCGGGAAATAACGGAAAAATCCGTTGTCAATTCAGTGTATAAATAATGGACTAACAATTAGTATGAAAATTGTCAGTCAGCATTTGACTCTAAAATAAATTGTATTTGCTGACAAGGTCATTGTAACGACCATAGAACTTACGAAATGATGACTTTAAACGAGACTGCTAATATTTAACCAAACAAAATAAATATAACAGTTATGCATACCGATACCTGAGTAGTATCTCCAGCCATCCTCATTAGACACTTCTGACGTAAAGATCATCTTATGGCTACGACATTTTTTCAACAGGGGATTGAAACCGTAAAAAATACATTCCTTTTGACACATCGTGGCACACTCGGTCAGTGACTCAGAATTATGTTCCCCTAAAAGCCAGTGATTTGACTTCTTATAATTTAACTCCACTTCTACCGTATATTTTTTCTGAGAAATAATGGAAGCTTCGTATAAAGCTATGAAGCAAACAATGAAAGAGGTAACGCACTGCCTGCTCATTTTTTTATTTCTTTTTTTTTATGCAAAAAATACTGATGCGTTCTTGTGAAGCTGTGAAATTGTCTTTCAACCAAATATATATAAAAATCTTAATCAATATTTGAAATATGATTGGCTAAATGTCACGTTCTCTGAATTTTTCTTTTTAATTAACTATCGATTTTATTGAAGTTAAAATGAATAATCACAAATTTTACTTTACAATTGCAGTTCAAAGTATCTTAATGAAAGAGTTGATTTTTTTTCAAAGGTTTAATGTCTCTTTTGTTATTCGGTTGTAGATTTCTGTTATTCTTTAGTGTAAGGTATCTCCAGAATGTGGATATTTTAAGAGAAAAGTAATATCTTCTTTCTTTAACTTACTCTTACAATTTTCTTGTAATTCTCTAAAAAAAATATAAAATGAAGAATAACCTTCATGATATTTCCATTGTAATTAATAACATGATTAGGAATTACGTAAGAAAAAAGTGAGACACATGCAGTTTCAAAATGCATAAATTTGCCTCGTTGTCAGTAAGCAAATTGCTAACAGTGACAGTATGAGTGGGATGCAGGGAACTATAACAAAGAAATATCTGCTGTTTTAAAATATCTGGAAACAATTTTGATACATTTAGTAAAAACATAGAAAAAAAATTATCTTTTGTAAAAAAAAAAAAAAAGTCCCAAGGTTCATTATTTTATATGTGATATCTATAAAAGGTTGACCCCCGTTTAAAAAGACCCCTTTTAGAGTGATACAAAATTTACAACTCAGACGCAAAAATATATATAATTTTAAAGGTGAAATTCAAAGAAATAAATGTACTTGTAAATGATACATGTATATGTTGTAAACAGCAGTTAAAAAGAAGGAATTGCAATATGCTTTTAATTTTAAACCTCATTGTTTTCTTTTTTTTTTACCTATTTAGATACTGCAAAAAATAACGTTCATCAAAAGAGTTACTTCCCCTTTTCCCCTCTATAGAATCTAGTTATATAAGTATAATTAATAGTACTCTTGATTATTTAAAGGAATGACAAGTTTTAGGGAACAGAAATAATGATATACCAGAGTTATTCGTAAAAAATGCTCCATGGGTTTTGTATGTTTGAGCAAAACGAGTAAAGTACACTATTTGATTTTCTTCTTCGACCGATTCTATTTCGTCCGAAGCCGGTTAGGGTGCGTGTTATGTATCTATAATTTTGGTTGTATAATTAAAAAGTTTGAAGACATTAAAATCTTTATATCTACAACGATTCTAATAGTAGTCTATTTCTTTTCTTATTAAGCATGGTGACTTTTCCAATAAGGAACCTAATCATCTTTTGGGAGATGGTTGGTGGTGTCATGTAGATGTGCAGTAAGGTTTCGAAATTTTGATTTTGCCCTGGGGGGTCAAATGGGTGTCGAAAAATGACTTTTAAAGTTGGAAAGAAGAAATTTTGCTGATTTTTATAAATCAAGGAAATGGAGATAGAGAGCAAGAGAGAACTTAGATACTTTGAGATGATATTTACCCGGTGAAAACATACACATATAGATCTAAAGATACAAACACACATATATAGATCTAAAGATATAAACATACACACATAGATCTAAAGATATAGACATACACATATAGATCTAAAGATATACACATACACATATAAATCTAAAGATATAAACATACACATATAGATCTAAAGATATAAACATACACATATATATTTAAAGATATAAAACATACACATATATATCTAAAGATATAAACATACACATATAGATCTAAAGATATAAACATACACATGTAGATCTAAAAAATGTAGACATACACATATATATCTAAAGATATAGACATACACATATAGATCTAAAGATATAAACATACACATATAGATCTAAAAAATGTAGACATACACAAATATATCTAAAGATATAGACAAACACAAATAGATCTAAAGATATGAACACATACATAAAGATCTAAAGATATAAACATACGCAGTTGGTTAAGTCTTTCCAAACGTTTTTTCAGAGCTTCAGGAAATCGATTAGTGTACTAATTAATTTCGGCGAATGTATAATTTTTTTTTCATACCGTCTTAACTATTTGATTTCTTATAATTAGTGTACACATTTATTTACATGTAACCTATTTTGTCATGGTTACACTATTTGAATATGAATTTAAACACAACTTGATCTCGCTGTACTGACAGAGATGACGTCAAAGACTAGTTTGACACGCAGTTTCTCTGTACTTGAGACGCACATAAAGCTATTTTTGCAACTTAAAAATATGAAAAATAAATCTATATAAGCATGATTGGACTAAAACTGAGTCTGTAATGCTTTTGTCAATATTTTACAGTCGTATTAAATTGATAACGAATAGGTCTCTTATAAAGCTGCAGTCATGCACGTAAAACCATTACATGCACAACCCCTCGTGAACCTCAAAAGTTTAAAGATATCCGCTTAATTATAATTTATGATAGTTTATTCACATGAAGCTATTGACCATACTATCTGAAAAGTGCATTATTTAAAGTGTTTAGTGTTAAAGCACGAAGTTTATCAACAGTTCATCAAAACATGGCTAAATTTTATACATTCTATATATTTCCCAGGCATCGGGAAGTTGATCCCAGTACTTTTCGGGATTTATAAGTGAAATATTTCCCGTATATCGTTAAACTTTTACGATTTTTG
The DNA here is from genome assembly GCF_032062105.1 of Saccostrea cuccullata. Lineage (NCBI taxonomy): Eukaryota > Metazoa > Mollusca > Bivalvia > Ostreida > Ostreidae > Saccostrea > Saccostrea cuccullata. Next base: position 57,387 of record NW_026938786.1, read on the forward strand.
TATCCGTACATATTTTTTTCTAATTTTAACCATATCACAGGAGAAACAGCTGATGATTTTAAAACTGCTATTCATTAATAGGATACACGTAGAGATATAGACAAGAATTGAAAGAAAAAGTGAATCAAAGTTAATACTCACAATCAAGTAAATCCAGAGATATCGCATCTTGTCTTTCGTTCAGCTTCAAAACAGTTGATGAGGATCATCCCTCCTGATACCTACTTACATATCCCATAGCTCTAAAACATGAATATTATACAATATCACGATGTTTTCAACATTTCCAATCAGAATTTCTGAAATGAGCATCAAATGTTTAAAAATGGATTGCACGTTTTGCCAATAAGTGATCTTATGTTACCATTGTAAACTATCTGTTTCTGCGTTTCTGTTCAAAATATCTTACAAAGAACAATCGAAAAATCTGATGTTCTTCCAATAATCATGATTCAATTCAAACAAAAATATTAATGTTTCACACCTTGCATTTTTTCCATGTACCTATAGGATAAATGGAGTTTAATTTGGTATGCCGAAATTAAATTTTATCTCATTTAAATTTTGTGATTTTAAATTGTCGGTTTTAGTCATAAGTTCTTTGTAAAATAAAAAAGTTGTGGTCAGAAATAAATCTTGCTTTTAGTCGAAACTTTTTTGTAAATCGTGCATCTGGACTTTATTCCTCTCTGACATATTGTCTTGCTTTTCTTCTAAGAAAAAAATCAAGAATTCCCTGTATACAATAGCTTTGATGGAACGTATTGGATTGTAAATGGTTTTAAAAATAGTCATTGACTATAAAAAATTTTATTTGTTTAAAACATTTCATCTGATCTTGCTTTTCTGGCAACAAATGATAATTTAAAATTTAGGACTGTAGTTCTATTACTGTTATGACATTTTTTTAAAAAATTTGTTTCCCATTCAAAGTTTTTGCGATACTGCACTGTCACTGTCAGTACAACTACAAGCAAGAGGGTTGGCGGTGAAGAAAGATTTAGGGGAAAAGAAAAGATCCGCGAAATATAAAGCAAAATCTCTCTCTCTCTCTCTCTTTGTTTTATATTATATTTATACTTAAATCATAAAATCAAGGAGTAGTACTTTTTTCTTGAAACCTTTTTTAAGGGCAGACGAGACGTTCCTTAATAATATGTAAAAATCTCCAAGAGTTTTTAATTGAAGTATTGCTACATAAAGATGTTTACTCACAAAAAATTGAGGTACCTTACCAGGCATTTCTGCAAGATACTAGAGGTAGTTTTTCTTATTCAATCTTTTTGGCAGGAAAAATAATTTTCGAATTTCAAACGTTTAAGTGTTTGGATATTTTAAAAACGTTTAAACTGGTTAAGAAATCAAAATGTTATTAAAATTTTAAATATTTTTATACATTACGAAGATATACAATACAGATTTTGAGGAACGTCTCGTCTGACCTTTAATTCATGCAAGAAATCAAGTTATCTCATACGTGTTGGTGATACAGGCCGTTGGATGAAATTATGCTTTATCAACGGGTAGATGCTTTATCAATAGCACTTCCGGTTTTGACACGATCCCTCGCTTCAAGATTTTATTTGAAACTTTTATTTGTGATGGTTATTATTGCCCTAATAAAATGAATGATAAAGAGCGATAATATCTTTAAAAACCAGAAAAAGACTGGCATATGTCAAAGAAGTGTCTTAATTATTTTATAATAATAATAATATAATAATAATAATGCTTTATTTAAAGAAGGTAACCCGATTAGTGCACGCACTATTCTTCCCCGGGGCCTTCTATAGACAAAATATCAACCTACATACATACATATATATAAATATACAAAATCAATAAATAATCATAAGCTATTTCTACATTGTTTTACAATTTTTTTGACTTGATACTTGAAAGCATTGAGTGTTTGAGACATTTCATATGTACAGGTAAATTATTCCATGAGATAGCACCAGAGTATTGAAAGGAGTTCTCAAAGGGTTTACATTTATGAGATGGTACAGAGAGGTCTAAATTAGATTCAGATCGAAGATTGTATCGATTATTACACTGGAAGTCAAACATACTATTTAGATAAGTAGGGTGAGAGTTGAACAATGATTTATATAACAAAACATATTTATTTACAATAAGTTGCTTATACACTGTGAGCCAATCTAGTTTCTCAAAGAGAGGTTGTGAGGGCGCATCAGGAGGAGCATCTAAAATACATCTTGCAGCACGTTTTTGAAGCTTATATACTCTGTCAAGATTTGAGTGAGATGTATTACCCCAAACAGTTAAACAATAATCAATTGAAGGCATAATATATGCATTGTAAAACAGTTTGCGTGTTTGAATAGGAAGAAACTTTTTAATTCTACGGAGGGCAGAAATCTTACGTGACAGTGTTTTACAAACATGGTCAATGTGTACATTGTATTGTAAAGAATTATCTAAATAAACTCCAAGAATTTTTTTCATTTGATACAAAATCAAGTTTTCTGTTAGATACAGATTAATTTCATGCTCAGAAAAATTTGATCTCTTTTGATGCGTACCAACTAACATGCATTTAGTTTTTGTAGCATTTAGAACCATTTGATTTTGAGAACACCATTTTTCTATAAAAGCTATATCCGTTGATAACGTATCTACAATAGTTTGATAATCTTTACTTGATGCATGTAAAGTGGCATCATCTGCAAATAAGTCTAATTTGGATTTTGTAATACATAAGGGAAGATCATTAATGTAAAATAAAAAACAGAAGAGGACCTAGAATAGATCCCTGTGGAACTCCCGCTGTGACTTGCTGATAAGATGAATGTTTGTTTGACAGATGTACACTTTGAAGTCTTTCACTTAAATATGATCTGAACCATTGTAAAGTTATTGCGTCAAAGTTATAACATTGTAGTTTTTTAAGTAGAATATCATGATTGACAAGGTCAAAAGCTTTACTGAAATCAAGAAAAACAGTACCAACAAGTTTACCTTGGTCCATTTCATTTAGCCATTCATCTGTAATTTTTGTAAGGGCCAAAAGTATCCAAAATAGATTTGAACAGATTTGTATTTTCATTCAGATTAATCGATTCCATTATTTATCATGATTAACAGCATAGGTAATCATCAAGGAACCTGTGTTGGCTACTTGAAGACAGATCTATATATGTTACCCCCCCCCCCCCCCTTTAAATCGTTTTCGGAGAAAGTAAAGCCTAGCAGTTAAGTTGTTGTTATAAGATTTCTTTAACATGTTCAATAAGACTTTTGTATATTTTATGCTACGTATGCCTACCTAGTAATGTAGGTGTAACTTACCATGGACCAACAATGAATCTACAAGTGGGTCCCTAGCTTTGCCTATCACGTTCTTTACTGCCATTGTCCAAAGAGTTCATTTTCATGATCCAATGGTCCTTATAAATTTCAGTCAGAAATCCTTTTGATGTAAAGCTCCAGCAATTGTCACATAATGCTTTCAAAGATTGAACACGATCTACTTTCTTTCGTGGTATGTCATAACATCAACGGTGCTACGTCATCAAATTGTATGTCATCAATTTGAATTAGCAATCATTCATGTAGTTTGGCAGAGGAAGTCTCAAAGTTTTGTTAAACGAAAGTCGTATGAGATAAATATAGGATCTCCCATGATTTGTAGTTGGATATGATTTTTATCCAACGAGTTGTGTGATTTTTATCCCCGAGCCTTGGCGAGGGGATAAAAACACACAACGAGTTGGATAAAAATCATATTCAACTACAAAACATGGGAGATTCTTTTTATCCCATGTTTAATACTTCACAACCGATGTTTAACACTGTTTTATATAGGACTCTGCTATATTTTACTTCCTCACGCTAACGCAAAAATCATTGTGACGTCATAACTGTGGGATATGAAAACGATATCCCATGCGCTATATCCACGGGATAAAGGTGTAAACATAGGATGAATAGAACATCTATAATTGTGTGATTTGATATTGGCTTTATCTAACTCGTTGGATAAAGCCAATATCAAATCACACAATTATAGATATCCTCTATTTATCATGTACATGACCGACATTTTTCAATTTAATTGTTAAGTCTTAATTTACACATCAAATTGTCGACAGATTTTTTCCGTTATTGCTCAGTCATGACAAGGTTCGTATGTGACCGGTCGGCAGGGGACGCTCACTCCTCCATGTCACCTGATCCCATTCTGATGTTTTGGAGGTCCGTGTATTCCCTGCTGTTATTTTGTATTGTGTTATGGACTTTTGAGCTTGAATACTGTTCGTTATCCCACATTTTTTATTTCAAGAAATTCTATTGTAATGTATATTACTTGTATTATAAATAAAGTGTTGTTGGACATTTTCGGTTGGGTGTACATTTACCAGATAGCGAATATGCATCTACAGTATGGAGCCAATATGCACTAAAAATTGGGTAGTATTTTAAACTACTTTTTATACCTAGAAACGAATGTCGTCAAATGTTGCCAAGGGCTTTTTTACTTTTAAAACATTTTATGAATAAAGTTTCCAAACCTCCAAAATGTGCATTAATACAAAGAAGGGTGGAAGGAGGATTTTAAGTGGGAAAGGCGAGCTGCTAAAGGGGGAGAGGCTCCTTGAGAATCCCGATAAAGCTTCTGAAAGCTTTTGAATGTTAAAATTTTAGTTAGTCAAAAATGAAGTCATCTGAAAGGACACTTTTAATATTTCTTGTCGTCATAATTAGAAAAATTATTAAAAATAGAACTAGAGCCGAGCTCGTTGCAAAGCAACGAATAGGTCTTTCGTTGGAGCTACGAACTAGAAGACGTAACCTTGCGTCGAGGTCAAAAGCCACATACTAAAGATATACAAGTAAAAAACCTTGTAAGAGAAGCAACTTACAATGTTTCGCTAGGAAAAAGATTGTAAAGGAATACTAGTATGTGTGACCTTGATCTTTCCAATTGACCTTGTGCTAAGCAAGAACTAACTCTCTCTCGTTAGAGCTAAAATTGAGAGAAAAAGAGTTAGGTCAAGGTCAAAAGAAAGGCCAAGTTCAAAAATGGTGATGCCATGAAATAGCTCTCATCAGTATGCATCAACATGTGAAGTTTGATAACACCTGCCACCAATTTGAATGGTATGTTTAAAGCTGAGCTAAACACTAATTTAAGAAAAGTTAGGTATATACATGTATATAAAGTCAAGTTTAAAAAAATGTTAATGCAATTGCATAACTCAAATTAATTTCTATCAGTATATAAAGATTGATAAAAATATCTTGGATAGTTTGTTTGAAACTAAGTTTTGAACTGAGATAAATGCAAAGAGTGACAGAAGGAGAGACAGAAGGACAGACAGTAGGAAGGATGGAAGACGTCCGACAAACACCAAATGCCTTGGCCATATTCATGGCAGGGCATAACATGTCATGTATGATTATTGGTTTACATAAAAATAGGTCGTACAATGAAGCGCATTGAAGTGGTAAAATTGTCCGTTTGGATGAAAAGTTCTGAGTCATGCTTTGAACGTCAATTATAATATAATGACATATTTTTAGAAACAAGAAAGAAATATTCGTCGTAATGTTTTAGGACACCCCACTCTTCGCGACAAACAACATGAGTTACACTGAAATGGACCATTAAAAAATTGGAAGAAAGAAATAGAGACTTCCCGCTTCTCTAAAACTCATATTGCAACGAATATGAACATATTTTTGAAGTTATCATGTCTATTGAAGTTACCACAACACATGTTTCGGTCGAACACGCGTTTACTTGGTGTTTTTTTTTAGACCGTCAATTTGATTGGCTACTATATTTATGGAAAAACCTGTTCTACAGGTATTCGGATAAACAGATTGACCGTTTTATCAATTTCTAAAGAAATGGGCGTGTCATAAGATGACAATAAACGTTATAAAGATAGCTCAAAACGTTCCATTCGAACGGAAAATTTTACCACTTCAATGCGCTTCATTGTAACTTTCAGTCTCGGAATTCAACCCCTAACCTACATGTAAACATGCATGTACAAAAAGAAATCAACTGACTGACATTCTCTGCTTAGAAGGAAGACATTGTTTTCATTTTAAGGGATGGGGTACTTATAGTGATGAGAGGAATTTCACAACCTGTCGGTCCATGAAACATTATTTTGGAATGTCTGTATACAGCTGCGTGGCTTTTCTTAGAATGAAATTAGTATTTTTTGAAATATCTAAATAATTCTTTTATTGACGCCGTGATATATTTGATAGGCTGTATAATAGCTGTTCGGATAAAGTGCTGTTTGAAGTTCAACACCTTTCTTTTAATATAGCCAAAGGTTCTAGTGTCTCTTTTCCGTATAGTCGAAATGCATAGGAGAAAGAAAAAAAACGTATGGAGTCGTTCAAAAACAAATTAATGAGTTGTGTTTTTCATCTACACAGACACTTTTTTCTTCTGGTTTTCTTTTTTTGTGAATTGCCGTTTATTTTCTTTACAAGCTTGTGTTCATACCGCTGTTCATACGCGCTACCAATGTGAGAGGAGAAAACAAGACATCGTCAAGCAACAATGACTGACCAGATGGACGTTTATATACACTGTCATCATTATACAACCAAATATCAGAGCGAATCGATAATTTAAGTACCTAGTTAAATACATGAGAATTCAATAATAAGTAAGGGAAGAATTTAATTTATATTTTATGATAAATAGGCAATAACGAATTTTCTAATTTTGTAAAATCGTATTCTGAAAGCTCTGAATGTATATGTTTGGCCGCTCTTCTATGTAAAAGTTCTAACATATAAAACATGTAATTACCGTATAACGGGTATTTTCTGCGGCTGTCCAATTTTTGCGGAATCCTGCGGATAGGACAATTCCGCAAAAATTACAATCGCAAAATATTTAAAATATAACTTCAGGCATTTTATACATGCAAGTATGATAAGTGGTATGTCAGCAGACTCACGCGGGGACCTGTTTTCGTTTGCGAGAAAATTCGGGTGACATCGAATCTCCGATAGCTGCAAACAAAATATGACAGCTTTTCTTTCTTTCTTATTTTCCACTTTTCAATTTTGTGTTTTGTCTTGAGACCATTATTAATATTACTGCTTATGTATAAAACATGGTTTGGTTGTCTCGTGAATTTCATTCAAATCAGACGACTGACAGTATTAGTTACACCTCAATGCGCGTGACACGTGCGATTTTTGGGGTGGTTGATTATGCAACTGTTTGTTTTAGCTTAAAATGAAACTCCCAAATTAATTTTGATGGCAATTAATTTTAAGTGTATGTTAGATTATGGCTTGGAGGTATTAATTATCGTTATCTATATACTTAATAAAAATATTTTGATAGATCGTATTAATGAACGTCTGTGGTGTTAGTCTAGTTAGAATAAAGATTTTAATTAATGTTTGAGTGGACAAGTTCTGTTACTACAATTATTAAGTTTGGGACTAGGCATAATATATAATTTTACAAAGAGTGACTGAAAGCTAGTAGTTTCCTGTTCTCATGAATACTTCATTCATGTGCCTGAATGAATTTACAAAACGTAATCATGACAGTGTTCTAATAAATCTTACAGTTTGATGATCCTATACACCCCGTAAATAATTTTTGCGGTAAAATGCAACCGCAGAAATTGAAAACGCAGAAATTAATTTGCTACCTTTTAGGGGTTAAATCGCAAAAATTTCCAACCGCACAAAATACCCGTTATACGGTATTATCGGCTGCGGTAGCGGCCAATCTTTTTGTGATTGTGTTAGAGAGTGTACATGGGGAAATAAGATGTTTTTTTTTATTACTTCAATAAAATAATTCGTAAATTATAACAAGTAAAAATCATGCGTAAAATATTTTAAAAACTTGCTTAAACTTAATATTAAATGTTGAAATATATTTGAATTAAATTTCATTGTCATTAATATCTCATGATCATCGATAATTTATGGTCATATAAAAAGAGTTAACATCAGATACTCCCCAGCCTGAGAGTGTGTAAGATTTGAAAAGAAATCTCTTGATTTTCCGGATAATGATGATGTGGTTAAAGTTTATGGTGAATAAAAAAATGAGGAGTTTTTCAACTTCTAGTAAAAATTGTTTGAATGTGCTCTACATCTACAAATGACACAAAGATCATGAAGATATTTTTTCTTTATTTTGCACTGCGGTTTGCAACATAGCCTACTCTGCAGAAACCATTAGCATTATCACATAATCAAGATCCAGGGTATCGAGGCTCAGACAGGCCAACACCTTCATTTTGATGACAATAAATTCTTCTTATACATCAATGAACATGATTTTTTTTTAACATCGATAAATCTATTTATGAGCAAATGCGGTAAAATTATTTTTATTTTGCTTTGAAAACAGCCTGAAATAGAATTGAAAAACTATTTCAGCTTTAAATATCTTGCCGTGCTTTCCTTGCGTGTGAAAGAATTTTTTTGCTTTTGCTTTGCAGCCAATTTGATGCTTTGCACCAATTAAATTCGTACTGACATTGTACATGTACAGGCATGTAAAATATTCTGTTTATTGGACGAAATAGTATACCATTCTGTACAATACCATTTCAAGTTTAGTAGCAAATACTGCAAACTCAAAAGTGCTAATTTCATGTTGGATTTCCCCCTGTGAATTAAAACCACTTACAATTATCATGCATGCGTACATGTAGTTTAAGATTCATAAAACAATTACCACTTCGATAAATACAGGAAAAAATGGACAGTGTAAACCTAGCTCGTGTTTTTTTTCGGCTATCAAATGGCATAAACTTGAAATGAATAAATGCACAAGCGATTACGATCGATTAAAACAAGTTGAAATAGAGTGAAATTGAATGATATGAAAGGAGTCGACATGATTTCAAACCCAACTTTCAATTTGTAACTATCGGAGTACACAACGGATTTTCGAATCGACATACCCGCTGCTATCTGCGGACACGTGCTTGTAAATGAGGACTGGGCTATAAAATTTTACACACAAAGTGACAAAGCTGGATGTAAACTGTTTATAACGTTAATAATAGTATATTTTAAAGTATTTTTAACGTTCAATGTTTATTAATATTAATAAAAATAATGAAGAAACAAAAGAGTAATGGTAAAAATAAAACGTACATAATAGTACATTACGTATCACAAGACTTCCATCACTAATTATAATTATTTGCCGAAGCCCCTTTTCAATCACAATTTAAATAAAATACATTAACACGGAAAAGAGAAATAATTTTGCGTGAATAGTCCAAAGAAAGCGATCACAATTAAAAATGATTTATGCACCAGTGTTTCGAATTACGATTAAATGAGAGATCGGTGAAGAATTATTATTGATTCGATAAATTAAAAACATGATTTTCTATAAATTGATAGGTATTTGTACACAATGGATTTTAAACACGATCACAGACACTTGCATTGTTTACGACAGGTGGCTGGTACACTAGTGACCTAGATAGACAGCGTGGGATTTGCGCGTTTGATTACATAACTGTTACAAACATCTAGGCAATCTTGGAGATCGCCATATGTATACAACTAATGATCGTGAATTATTCGATGCATAAAGTTAAAATAACTTATAATTGTTATAATAATCAATGTAGAAAGATAGATTTAATATATTCCGTTTATGAAGACGTTTTCACTGTAAAACTAATTAATAATAAATAAAATAGAAAGACTAATCGTTATAAATAATTTATTAGTGAACCGTAAAGCACGTATAAAGCCCAATTTAGAAGAAAATTAACATAAAATACCATAGGATTTATCACTGATAGGAAGTTTATGTAAATTATAAACATGAAGAGGTCTGATTTCCTTTCCGAATGAAAAACGCTACCTGTTTACCTGGCCTGTTTTCAACTACGTATACGCAATACCCCCGGTATAATCGAACACAAAACATTTTCATCAGATTAAAAAGGTGTCAAAAAAACAATTTTGTTCGTATAATCCAGATGGAAAAATTTACCGTTGTTGAGCTATAAAGCAAAAACTTTCAAGCTCGCTAAATCCCTAATCATAGGGGCCAGCCCCTTTTGAATAGGATTATATGAAAGCTCTTGCAATTATGCACAACTTTTGTTCATTATGTCTTAACAAAATATTTTTAGTTTTCAAGATAAAAAAGAAAACATGTGTAAATTTTCGCTGTTTTAGACGTTCTATTTTTTTACCCCTGTATAGCGCCATTTTGAATAAAGAAATCGAAAAACAAAAACCGATGTGCACAACTTCAATCTTTCTGTTATCTAAAATCAGTAAAATTTCTGCTCCAGCTATAGTGGTCTCTGAGCCTTTGTCTGGAAATGAAAGCCTATAATTTTTCGTTTAAAGGGAAATAACTCAAAACCGGAAGTGATTTTTTGAAATTATCGACAGCATTCTGATAAAGTTTATTACCGTCTATAATGTCTGAAAATTTGAACAAAATCCATTGAGAAATGAGTGAGATATGAGGCCTCAAAATTGGCGTCTAGGAAGAAAAAAAAGAATAATAAGAACTAGAGCAAAGCTCGTTGCAAAGCAACGAGTGGGTCTTCCTTCCTAGCGATAAGCAAAAGATTCAATGTTTCTGTCTAGATTGTCAACTTTGCTAACATTCTCTTTTTCGATTTGTCTCAAAAACCCTTACTTGAATTCTTTAATTTGGTGTGAGCATGAGGTCTAAAGGGTACTCTCTCTAACAGCATTCTTTAAATCGTATCCACAACAGTTTAACTTCCAATATTATGACTTTTGATATCGGATATATCATGTTTGTTGCAATTATGTTTGTGAAACGTGTCATACTACAGAAACATAAGTGTTTTGCTACATTACCATCTTAAAAATGGCTTTAAAATCATTTAATATACAATATAACTAGGTAAATAAAATAAACAAATTATATAATAATTCAAAAAATCCAAATGTATTTACAATAATGATGAACAATCTTCATTAGTTGCAATCAGTAAGTTGAACAATACTTTTATAATAAACGCACAGAAATGTGTTGTGTATGTTTCGAATTTGAAGCTTTCCACTAGCAACTGGTGGTACCTCAATAGGAGTGTAAAATTCTCTGAAAGGTATATTATGAACATATTACATATGGCTGTGTATTCTTTTTTAGCGGCTTTGGCGGAATGCAGCAATCACTAAATCAAGTACAAAGCTAAAAGTCTTGTACATAAACATAAATAAGAATATATACGCTAACTTATTCAAAAGTCAATTTCCACCAAATATTGTACAAGCTAAATATAATACATTTACAGCATTAAAGAAACAAATCTCTTTGAAGGTATTGCCCTGCATAAGAACAATTTGAATCCCCTACACTAAGGATGCTCTGTGCCAAGTTTCACTTTGGTTCTGGAAAATGATATTGTGAAATTTTAGACAATGATGATAATGGATAAAATTATGTTTTTAAAAAAATTTACTGGTGCCTTTAGCTCAGATGGGCTAATAAGTATGCAACAGGCACAGTTTTGGAGTTGACATTGAAATGCCACTGGACATCTCTTCAATCTTGTTTTAGAAAACTACATGTACATGCCCTATGTACTGAATTCCTTGGAATCAAACACATGTTTATGCCTTTAATTAGTTGTATGTGCCAAAACAACAATTTTTTTTACATTATACTGTAAAAAATACACATACATGTATTACAAGATCTTATATTCCTGCTGAAGACAGAGGATCTATCTTAATCATTAGAATAAGTAAGTCTAAACTTTGAAAGGGAAGACCTTAATAAAGAGGTCAACATGCTACACAAACAAAATATTATTATATTTAAAAATAACATTTATTCCAATGTAATTACTGGTACATGTATTTCTGTTACAAAAACTATTTCACTTGAAAAACTGAGAGCAATTGATATGTTCATATTTGTGGATTTATGTTGTCAAATCAAAATTTAAAAATGATACACAGTGTGTTTAAAAATTGTCTTCACAAACCAAAACTTGACTTATTTTCACTATGCTGTTTATTCCATGTCACATCCAAACAGATGATCTTCTGGCAAATCATGGTCATGCTTGGTATCAAAATTCAGTATTCAGATGAGTCACACCTATATATCCAAAGAAATTGAATTTTTTTAATTTATAATTGTTTGACTAATAAAAAGTGCAATTCATGAGATTATAAATTAGATTATCAAATTGAGAGATAAGATATTGTCACATTTTCTGTGTATAATTTGTAAATTTTAATGTACTCTTTCATCAATTAAAAGAAGTTTACACCAATTAAGGCAGTCATTTATGCTATCCCCTAATAAGACAACATACAAGTGCAAAGTAATCATGCACTAGTGGGTTTAGGATAATGTGCTAGAGTATTTATGACAACATACTAGCACGAGGTGACAATGTGCTAGCATGTACGTCAGTGATAATATGCCAGCACACTGAATCCAACATGCAGTGAAGCTAACACTCAACAGATTGTTTAGAGTTGTGTTTGCATGATATTTTGTTTTGTGTAAACACAGCAGCGTGTTGTTTAAAGCTGCATTGGAGTGGCAGTCTGTTGAAATTAACATGCTAACACACTGCAACTTCACATCATTGGAACACCATAATTTTAAAACTGGCAAACCAATATCTTATGATTACTAACTAGGTAATTGCAACTGTAAATGCTGATTTCATGGTGACAATAATACCGGTAATTCACTGTATATCTGAGAACTGATCAATTATAATAAGGCGTGTCCAGATAGGGCCACTTGCTAAAGCTCAATAGCACTTTCATAAAAGCGTGCCATCTTACCGACACAAAAGACGCCATTAGGCTATCACACAGCTCGCCATCACAACACTGAAAAACACTTTCGCACTAACACAAGTTCGCACCACACGCTGTCACACTAACACACAACACACTGTCACGCTAATACAATTTCACACAACAAAATATCAGGCTAACACGAGTTCACACAACACACTATCATGCTAACACAAATTCACAAACACGCTGTCTCACTAACACAAGTTCACACAACACGCTGTCTTGCTAACACAAGTTTTACACAACACGCAGTCTCGCTAATACGAGTTCATACAACACACTGTCTAGCTAACACAAGTACACGCAACACACTGTCAGGCTTAGATGAATTCACACAACACACTGTCACACTACAAGAGTTAAAACAACACGCAGTCTCACTAACACGAGTTTACACAATACACTGTCACGCTAACACGAGTTTACACAATACACTGTCACGCTAACACAAAGTCACAAAACAGGCTGTCTCACTATTCACTAACACAAGTTCGCACCAAATGCTGTTGCGATAACACACTGTCATCCTAATACCATTTCACACAACACACTGTCATTCTAATACCATTTCACACAACACACTGTCAGGCTAACACGAGTTCACACAACACACTGTCACACTAACACGAATTCACAAAACAGGCTGTCTCACTATTCACTAACACAAGTTCGCACCAAACACTGTTGCGATAACACACTGTCATCCTAATACCATTTCACACAACACACTGTCATCCTAATACCATTTCACACAACACACTGTCAGGCTAACACGAGTTCACACAACACACTGTCACGCTAACACAAATTCAAAAAACATGCAATATCGCTAACACGAGTTCACATAACACGCAGTCTGGCTAACACGAGTTCACACAATATGCAATCTCGCTAACACGAGTTCACACAACACACTATCTCTCTAACACCAGTTCACACGACAAATTTTCAGGATAACAAGTTCACACAACACACTGTCACGCTAACACGAATTCACACAACATGCTGTCTCGTTAATAAGAGTTCACACAACACGCTGTCTCGCTAATATGAGTTTACACAACACGCAGTCTCGCTAACACGAGTTTACACAACACGCAGTCTCACTAACACGAGTTTACACAACACAAAGTCTCGCTAACACAAAGTCACAAAACAGGCTGTCTCACTATTCACTAACACAAGTTCGCACCAAATGCTGTTGCGATAACACACTGTCATCCTAATACCATTTCACACAACACACTGTCATTCTAATACCATTTCACACAACACACTGTCAGGCTAACACGAGTTCACACAACACACTGTCACACTAACACGAATTCACAAAACAGGCTGTCTCACTATTCACTAACACAAGTTCGCACCAAACACTGTAGCGATAACACACTGTCATCCTAATACCATTTCACACAACACACTGTCATCCTAATACCATTTCACACAACACACTGTCAGGCTAACACGAGTTCACACAACACACTGTCACGCTAACACAAATTCAAAAAACATGCAATATCGCTAACACGAGTTCACATAACACGCAGTCTGGCTAACACGAGTTCACACAATATGCAATCTCGCTAACACGAGTTCACACAACACACTATCTCTCTAACACCAGTTCACACGACAAATTTTCAGGATAACAAGTTCACACAACACACTGTCACGCTAACACGAATTCACACAACATGCTGTCTCGTTAATAAGAGTTCACACAACACGCTGTCTCGCTAATATGAGTTTACACAACACGCAGTCTCGCTAACACGAGTTTACACAACACGCAGTCTCACTAACACGAGTTTACACAACACAAAGTCTCGCTAATACGAGTTCAATCAACACTCTGTCTAGCTAACACAAGTTTACGCAACACATCGTCAAGCTAACAAGAATTCACACAACCCACTGTCAGGCTAACACAATTAAGTTCACAAAACACACTGCCTTGCTAACACAAATTCATACAACACACTGTCAGACTAACACAATTTCATACAACACACTGTCTCGCTAACACAAGTTCACACAACACACTCACATTGCTGAGTTTAAAGTAAAGGTCTACCCTAATTTGAAGAGGTTTAACACTAACATATCTTTATATTAGTAAAGAGCTTCAAATTTAAGACAAAAACATTTATGCAGTAATGTTCCTTAACATGCATCTGGCATATAAAATGAATGAGACCTTAAAAACCTCACAGTACATGTTTACTTAGCTAAGTAAAGGTCTAAATTGATGCTATTCAACAATATATATATCAACATCTCTAAGTATGTGAATGAGTGAAATTCTCAAATAAATATTATAAATCAAAGTATCAATAAGAAGCTGAACCTTACGTCGCAGGTTCCAATCCCATTGCTAAATGCTTTAGACAGGTTACTCCTATGAGACTGCATAAACCAAGATTCTGTGTCACGGTAGGTGTTAGCACAAAATGGATCTCATACTTCTTAAAGGCAATAAGTGCTGAGTACAAGTCTATATTTGCAGCTAATACCATCCCAAGTGGTGGCACCATGAAATGACTGAAAAATGTATGATTAAGGCAAATAAACAAACATTAAACCATTACAGCAGTCTTATCAAACAAAAAAGCAAACTTTCTATTATTACAATTTTTTTAAACAAATTTCTTTTGCAATTTAACTGAGCAATATTTGTCCTTTTTTGTCAGTAAAGTATGATATTAAATAATTTAGACTTTTTGAGAACATCTATTTAGAGCGAGTCCAGACAGCAGCACAAATCCCTGCCCATAATGCGAGCTCTTATGATAAGACCTTGGCAAAAGAAGATTGTGACTTGCACATTGCTCCACACAATTTTTCCGCAGTATACTTTGGACCCACAGTGCTTAGCTTCTTTAAAATGTTTAAGCTACATTCAAAATTCATTTCTATTTAATTTGAATTAGCTATCCTTACTCATGTTCACATGGAGCTAATGGGAAGTAATTTAACGAGCAGTGAATTCATTCGAATTAAACATTTGAATAAACTCTCAGTGTGAACACTGAGCATGGATGCACCAAATGTCAAATGCGGCTTGACAAGCACAATCTAAATTAAAACTAAATAAGTATCTGCCCTCACCCTTACAGTCACACTGTCAATATATAATTAGTTGAATATATTCTGTAACATTAAGTGCAGTTTGAATTATAGAGTATGATCACTATGATAGATAGTAGGACTGTTGAAATTACATCCTCAAATTTAAAAAAAATAAAATATAAAGCTGTGGGGATTTACAAGGTAAACAGAGAGCGTCTGAACTGTAAAACAGATAATATATCGGTGTGTCTGTGTATTTCTAATAACATCAATGTATGTCACTGTCATGTAATCAGTAGTGTAAATTTTAAGTAATAAAAATATTCTAACCTTCATTCCAATGGTCCAAGCCAATCATACATTAAAATGTCGCCGTCAGCTCTTTCATTACTCGATACAATTATCACTGGGGAATCCGAAGCAGAGTCAAGAGTGTTCATCCTTGTTAATGTGACAGTCAGAATTTCCTCGTAAACAATTCACACAAGATTCTTAGAATATATGAATAGGGATAATTCTGCTTAGAATAATGTTCCAGAGAAGTGACAAAGTACTTCGTAGCTGCAGATTAAATGAGTGTACATGTCTACAAACGGATTCTTTGTGAGAAAATGTTCAACTTCACAAATCATTCTATTTTCAGTTTGTAAACCATGGCAAACATGTGGCCGACGTCGACTCGAAGGGGCACACTAAAAACGGGATATACTAGAGACCTGATATTTACCTGACGTTTTAATTTTTAATTAAATGGTAATATTGAGTATTTTAAATTACTTATGTACAGACTTTATGACTTCGAGGCATATGCTATACAAAAATTCAATTGTTTGGAACATTTACAGACAAATTTGAATCAGGTCAAATCAGTGTTTAGTACATCGCGTCTTTAGTACCTTCCTATTTCCCACAATGCCGCGCGTTGTTTACAAACAAGCGCGAAAAAATCCTCTAAACTAGGTACTAATTATTGTTATGTACATCATCACATTTTAAAATTATTTGAATAAAAAGAAAACAAAGAAACACCGAATCAAAACTATATCTTTTAGATGCATCAACTAAAAATGTGCACATGTATGCAGTAAAGGCTTGGCTGGCTATAGTAGACAACTTGTTCCTGAAAGGTTTCTCACATACATGTACTTGTTTTATTAAAAAAACAATTAAATATAGCTGGAAGTTTATTTCTTTTTATATCAAATGACAAGATTTTATAAGTTCGAAATTATTTCAGTCAAACTTTTTCATAATATACCAATATTTTTAGCTATCAGAAAAAAGCGTGTATGAGCTATTAACCCCTAATTATAGGGGCCAGCCCCTTTTCGTTAATCAAATATGAAAGCTCTCGTAATTACCCACAACTTTTGTAATATATTTCTTACCAAATTATTCTCGGTTTAAAAGTTATTACACAAAAAGTAGCAAAAATTCAAAGAAAAAAATTTACTAAAATTTGCCGTTTTATAGCTTCCAAACTTGAAGAAATCAGCTATATAATTTTATCGTTGTGCACATCTACAATGTATTGGCTACAAGTTCTCCAACTTTCGTGTAAATATCTTATGTCATTTTTGAGATTTTCAGTGGAAACGAGACATCAAAAATTTTCAATTAAAGGGCAATAACTCACAAATAAAGGCATGCATAAAAAAACTGAAAACAGGTTTAAATAGGTTTAACTACAAGCTATCTATCCTGAAAGTTTCATAACGATCAGTCCAAAGGTCTTTGAGAAATCGCCTGTCAAAAGTCGAGCGGGAAAAAAAAAGAATAATAAGAAACAATAGAATAACAATAAGAAACAAGGTCTTCCGTTAGAATAAGCACCGATATCATGAGCTACAGTGCAGACTTCTAAAAAATGCGCTTTAATGGAAACGCACGCAAAAGGATATTTACTAAAAATTCCTAAAAACTCGACTTTCATCTTCAAAACTTTAATCATTATAAAAATTAAAATATTCTAAACCTTCCTTTTTTTTCTGGTAGATGCGAGTTTTTACATTCATTCCCGAGAAGGGTCTACATTTAAGAAAATAATATTCTTCTTTAATATGAAGTCAATACGTTTAGTCAAATATTGATTTGGCAAAATTACTTCACAACATGAGTTACTTATCACATGTAGATGTACATATTATATACTTTTGTCTTCTTTAAAAAATATAAAAATTATAATGATAAGAAAAGTACATACTAGTTGAGTCAATAAAACGAAATTGGCCCTAAAGAACTATTTCAGTTTGAGGGCCCAATCAAACATTTATTCTCAGGGACGTAGCATCGTTTTTCTTAAATGGGTAGGGGTCAGAAAAAAATTAACTAACTCGAAAAAACATGACAAGTAAAATAGGTTTCAATTTCTTTCATTTCCATTTTTTTTCCATGAACTACAACATTGCCCGTCGTTCCCTTTCAAAATAACTGGCATTTTAGCCGACATCTTTTGGCCTTTTGGCATCTTTTAAAATTATAATTATGCTATAGCACAAACCAAAATTTCTAAATTCAATTTGGCTTAACTCCTTCCTGGTCATTTTCTTTATTAATTTTTTGATTTTTGTTCACATATACGCACACACAAATACAAATAATCTGTTGATATTTAAAATGTATGTACTTATCTGTTTGCTATTAATTATGCTTAATGCCTAGGTTAGTATTCCTATATGCTTTTAACTTTGTACAGTACTATTGCTAATTTTAAAACATTATCTAAAATTTGATTTTAATCGGTATAAGCAGCATTTTTATGCTATATTTCAAGCTTAATAAAAACAATATAGCAAAACTTAATCATCGAACCCCCCTTCCTTGTGTCATTTTAAAGCTAAATTTTGATACACTTACACACCTTCCAAGTATGTATTTAATCTTCCCCTTCTCATTTGAATTTGATATATAATTCATGTTCAGCGGTTATTGAACAAAATCCCCCCCCCTTTTTTTGGTTGCTATTTGCAATTTTCCTCACCTCATCTTTATTTTTTCCTTATATTATGTTGACATTTAACTCCATGTATGATCGGCCACCAAAAATGATTGTAGCAACACGGTGGTTATTTATTTATTTATTATTTATTTATTTTTAGAAAATATTTAGTAGATGTACTACGTATGTCTACACGATCATACAGAGGCCTGTTCTCGTGTTAGAACAGAGATTTTGAGGCTGGAAACACTAAGTGAAACAATTAGAATTATAAAAATTCTTAGCACCAATGATTGATAAATAATAGTGAAATTTATCGAGATATATATACAAATAAAAACACTTGGAACCGGCTTTTTACCTTCTTTGTTAAATAAAAACAATTTTCTCTCAGACTCAGTGTTAAGGCCACTCAGTAGCGCGGGTATGTTAAGTCAGCACATGGACCAAAATTCGGCGAATTAAGACTTTTTTATAATTATGTAACACTAATAAATCGGAAAAGTCAAGCATAAAACTTTTGTTATAATTATGCATTCTGTAGACTTCAATGGGACTTATACTATATGAAGCACTTCACCACGACGTCACCACGTGACGTCTATAATTAGAAAATATGCCTTTATGAAAAACTGAAAAGTTCAACACTACCCCGGGGATAATTAATTTCAATTTGTAATTATAATTATGTAAAAACATCTCTGTACCATGAAAAGTTCTGCTAGAATCCTACTGTCCTATCACAGAAATAATTATTCAAAACTTTCTGACGAAACCTTCCCAAAATTTTACATTTTGTTCAGAACATCGAAAAAAATGCATTAATTCCCGTTAACCATACGATTTTAGCAGCACTTTCCAAAAACAATAGAATAAGAACTTTAGATAGAAACAAAAATTAAGTTTCAAAGTGTGCGACGTAGTGTTGAACTTTTGCATCTTATTTGTTACGAATGACAGAGGAAAGGCTGATCGGCAAGTAAACATCCTCCCTGCTTTAATTTTGCGAAGAAATTGTTGAAGTATATTACCATACCTTATTCATAAGCTTTATTCCCACATGAATCACACATGATATTCATTCTAAATGCTTTTAAACTCCGATTTCTTGTGTTTGCTTACATGAATTCTCCTTACGTTTCACTTTCACTCTGCTACTGCATGATCAACAGTTATGACGTCACGGGTTTGGTATTTAACCCCTGTGATAACTACAGAGGCCCAGAAACGACAAAATGCTGTTTGTATTATGCCTCTGCATATTTTGATTAATTTTTACGACCTCAAATCAATCTTAGATATCGATTATAAGAAATTGTTGTCTCTAAACTTCACGTCATATAGCTTACTATGACGTCATATCATATAGGCAAGTAGAATATTTGGTTGTAACCTTAACCTACCTGCGAGGATAATCTGTATCTAAATATATTATTTAGTTACTTGTAATGCTTATGTGAGGAAATGACACTTTAGAATGATTGTTGAGTCACTTCCCAGATAGCAAGACTATGTTGGGCCAACATTTGTTAAAGGTTGTATGGTTGGCGTTGGGGAAACAACGTTGGGCCAACGTTGGACCAATGTTACCAAGTCAACCTTCTCGACCATGACGGAATTCCTATGTTGGCCCAACGTTGGTCCAACGTAAGCAACTTCCATTCACTTTAGTTTCCAAAGAAGGAAGGATCATGGTGTTGGCCCAACGTTAGACCAATGTTTATAATACACCTTTAAAAAAAGTTTATTTACAAGTTGGTAGTAGTATGTTGGCCCAACGTTGGCCCATTGTTTGTAATACACCCTTAAAGAAAGTGCCTTATCAAGTTTGTAGTAGTATGTTGGCCCAACGTTGGCACAATGTTTGTAAAACATCCTTAAAGAAAGTACCTTACCAAGTTTGAAGTAGAATGTTTTCCCAACCTTGGCCCGATGTTTCTAATACACCCTTAAAGAAAATGTGTTATTCAGTTTCTAGTTTTATGTTGGCCCAACGTTTGCCCATTGTTTGTAATACCCCTTAAAGAACGTGTCCTATCAAGTTGGTAGTAGTATGTTAGCCCACCGTTGGCACAATGTTTGTAATACACCCTTAAAGAAAGTTCCTTATCAAGTTGAAGTAGTATATTGGACCAACGTTGGTCCGATGTTTCTAATACACCCTTACAGAAAATGTCTTATCAAGATGGTAGTATTATGTTGGCCCAACGTTGGCCCATTGTTTGTAATACCCCTTAAAGAATGTGTCCTATCAAGTTGGTAGAAGTATGTTGGCCCAACGTTGGCACAATGTTTGTATAATACACACAAGCGTTATTTTGTTTAGGTGTTTCAAAGATGGGATATTTATATTGGGCCAACGTTGGCCCAATTACTATACTGCCAACTAATTGATGGTGTCAATTTTATAATTAGCTGCTGAGCTTTACGTTGGGACGACGTTGGCACATTCTGAAATAATTAAGAGGACTTTCTATGTCCATGCTTATAATTGGATGACTGCTTTTGTTTAGATATGATATTTTCAACATTTCAACTTTGCACTTAAGTGATCAAGCACCAAAGAGTGTTTTATTCGATTTTTTTTAATTGTGTATATGCTTATTTATTTGTAAATAAAGAGAGAGCAGAACATCGTTGGCCCAATCTTACATTATGGTTCTATTATCTATGTTGGGTTACCTTGATTAGGCCAACAATGACCCGACATGGAATATTGATAGCTGGTTATGTATTATGTCGCGCTGATTTTAGGCTAACTGTTGGTATTATATCATAAAATTATTATCATGAGAGAAAATATTTGTTTGGGGATTGGCATAGGCCCTACGGTGGCCCAATATACCATGAATCTGACTGAGCATCATGGGTAGACAACAACCGGACTACTTGTATTATCCGCGCCATTTTTAATCTGACACGAGCGTAATGAGACTGATACCTTGCATATCTGCATCCACTATGTAAGTATTAATAATATGTTTGCCTCGGCAAAGCTGAATTAACGTTTAGTTTTTAAACGATATCATGTACAATTCTGTGTAAATCAGACACGGGGAAGTGCAGAGGCCAGGTGCTGTTGGGTCAACACTGTACAGATAGCATGCTAACATTAGGCCAACGTTGGGCCAATGTAATCGGTTACATCGGGCCAATGTTGGCAAATGACATTGACCCAATTTAAGTTTGCTCATCGGCCCAATGTTGGCCCGATATGTTGGGCCAACGTTGGCCAAATGTAGAGTGTTATTTCTACAGATATTGGCCAAACGTTGCGCCAACATTGGCCCAATGAATGCGACATTGTTGGCGAAACATCAACAAGAACTTTGGGCCGATGTTGGCTAATGACGTTAGCCCAGTGTCATTTTGCTCCTTGGCTCAATGTTGGCCCGACATATTGGACAAACATTGGACCAATGTGTATAAACATTTAATTGTTACAAATCTGTATATTAACAAATCTGATCCTCTCTACAATCAGAAATATCTACAACCAATCCTAATTGAAAATTCAAGCTAGCTAAAATAAATTTAAAATTCTTATAATTTATCAAAACAAAATAAATTATCAGTGATTAAATTTTTTGTTTCTATACAAGTAAAATAAATTAAAATATAAAAATATGTTTTGATACAGTTTAAACAATAAATAATTTACTCGAAGTTAAAACAAAATTAATTCAGTTCTTAAAATAAATCGGGTTCTTTTATTTAAAATTTGTTCAGTGTAACGACACATTTATAATACATTTATTTTAAAAGGGGCAACATTGAATCAAAATTGTTGTGATGATGATGATCAAGCGTATAAATATTATTCATAAATGCCTTCATCACGAAAGCTAATCACGTAATCACACAATGAAACAAAAAAGACGGTTATTCCTTGATTGACAGATTAAACATATAGTGATATACTTGTAAATTTGATCGTATGTTTACTCTTTACTGAGAAAAGTAACAAATGTATTAAGTACCAAATACTACAATTTTAGTGCTACTGGAGATTCTAAAAAGACATTGAGAACACAATCAAAGAATAACTAAGGTATGCCAAGGACAGGGATGGGGGAGGAAGAAACGAACAGAGAAGAAAAAAAAGAGAGGAGACTCTGAAGAGAGAAGAGGAGACTTAGGAGAGGGATCAGATTGAACGTGGCAGTGCCTAACTTTTTTCTGTAATATAGTGTGACATACCTGTAGTTCTACTCTTTTTGTGTCTGTTTGTCGGTTACAAACACGATGCAGATGCCAGAAACATTATTTTGTGTAAGTAAACAAAATGACGGGATTCATTTTAGTATTATTTTAAGAACAGGAGGGCTTTGTTTATTTGTTAGACGTGCTTATTGATACCTGTAATTTACTGAACTTGTGCATAATTTACATCAGAGAGGGAGTTTACAGTCATGTAACCCTACATGTATCGCTTCAAGTGAGCATCAACTTTGAGTTCTTTATTAATGTTTTCTTAATGCACTGAGCAATGAAATTATAGTATGTTATAATTTACTAGTAATTTTATATTTTGATTTCTTTTTCCTCATTTGTTTAATTAATGTAAAGCTACTTACAATGCAATACTTGTTGATAGAAATTCTATGAGATATTGAGAATATGTATTAAATATTAATATAGCATACATGCGCGGATCTAGAGGGGGGTGGCCGGGTCGGGGGGTCAGGATCCTCCTGGAATTTACAGGATTAAAAAATGAATATACTTAAGGAAGAAAAAAGTTACCTTGGACCCCCCTTGGAAAACGCTGACCCCCTGGTTAACGTGAATATGTTTGAAATGGGTGTGAAAGACTTGAGGCAAAAAAAGTCAGACTACAACCCCACCACCACCACCACACGAAATAGGTTTTTCACGTTTGGGCGAGTTAAGGTTTTTTTTTGCTTGTCAATAAATTTCTGAGATTTGATTTTTTTTTTGACTGGGGTGGATCCCCCCTGGAAAAAAATTTCTGGATCCGCGCCTGGCATATATAGATAGTATTAAAGGGCTTTTACCATTAAATTGTACTACAAAACTTATATAACCTTATTGTATATATTTGTTTGTCAATTTTGAGGACAGATGGCCAAACAGTGAAGAGCAAATGAGTTGTTATGAGGGAGAGCCAACAAGATACAAGCCAACGTTGGCCCAAAAATGGTGTTTTCCTAATATTGAATGAACAAGTGGCCCAACAATGGCTCAATGATATCCGTTCGTTGGTCCAACAATAAGCCAACAAGTTGGTCTGATTAAGGGCCGATGAGCAAATTACCGTTGGCCCAACATTAATTGCTTACAATGGCCCAACTGTACAAAAATGACGATTGCCCAACATTGAAAAAATACATTGGCCCAACAGTGGCCCAATATTAACTGTTACATTGGCCCAACAATAAGCCAACAAGTTGGTTTGATTATGGGCCGATGAGCAAATTACCGTTGGCCCAACATTAGTTGCTTACAATGGCCCAATTGTACAAGAATGACGTTTGCCCAATATTGAAATAATACACTGGCCCAACGATGGCCCAATATTAACTTTTACATTGGCCCGACAATAAGCCAACAAGTTGGTTTGATTAAGGGCCGATGAGCAAATTACCGATGGCCCAATGTTGAATTCAAACGGTGGCCCAACATAAGGAGCGTTGTTGGCCCAACAAAGGTCCAATAACATCCTGCTATCTGGGTTGCACTTTTTAGATATTTCTTTGTGAGCTTTAAAAAAAAATTCTAAAATTAAATTTTGTCGCTTTTCATGCTTTATTCAGAAAAAAGTTTGAATGAGTTTATCTTACCTCTAGGCAGGTAGGCTTTTTATTGGATGAAAATAGGGTTGAATTAGGCGAGTGAGGAATATTTTAATTCGCTAAATTATTGCTGATAAAGATTAATTATGATATATAATATATATCTCCTTCTTAAATATTAAATTCGATATTGAAATATGGTCTTATTGTTTTCTTCCTTTATAGGCATATAGTATAAGAAACCATTTGTTTGAGCACATTTTAAATAAAATAAAAAGACGAAGAAAAAGTGAAATTATTTATTTGTTGAAATCAAATACATAAACTGCATAGATAATTGTTTGTGGGGATGTATATTCGTTGAAAGGGGTGACCCACTGAATCCACGAACATTGATTCCCAATTGCAAAGAACAATAATGATTCCAGAGTACAAGTATGTTCCTGTCTAAAACAAAAAATAAAACAAAATGTACTACCTGATACAAAGAAAAATAAATTCCCAATCAGCCAAAAATAAGACATCATAAAGAAATATTTTTAAATAATTATTATATAGATAAGATATTCAATAAAATTTGGCACCCAAGGGATCATACGTAAGACAAAAAAGTGTTCCTAAAGGCACTGGGCTTATAAGCACACGTTTCACCCCTGTATGCGTAATGCACTTATCGTGCAGCAGCAGGGAAGTTTTATACATGTATCCCTATTTTATTTTAGTTTAAATTCTTCTTCTTAGATGTTAAACTTGTTTTAATACGCTATTGACAGTTCCCATTTAATGATTAAGATTCGATGAAGATGAACCTAGTCTTCACTGGACTTGGAAAGGAGTACCCAAGAGAAGATACTGAATGGAAACTTAGACAATTTCTGTCCATTGAACTTTGGATCGATGAACACATTGAATTTTCGAATGTACATCGCTTTGGACGTTTTACCCGGGGTCGACCCAGGCCAATAGTGGCTAGATTCGTATACCAAAGAGTTGTAGACCTGGTGTTAGATTGTGCATATCGCTTGAAGGGCAGCCTATATGGAATACACCAACAATTTCCAGCTTTTGTGGAAGATCGCAGAACGGCCCTCTACCCGGTGATGAGGCAGTTCCGCGAACAAGGTGACACGGTTAGGATGGTTAGGGACAAACTTTACGTGAACGGCCAGTTATAAATATGTTTTTTTAATTGGTGATTTTAACGCAAGAACTGGAATAGACCCAGATTACATTACTAACTGTGACACTTATTCTGACTTTTTACCTGAAAGTTTGTATGTATTAGACTTACTCAATATCCCACCGCAACGGTCATCAAAAGACTTAATCAAGAATAATTTTGGCAAAGATTTACTCGATTTTTGTAAACATACTGATCTTTTTATTTTGAATGGTCGCATGGGAAATGATAGATGTATTGGTAAAACTACATGTAAAGGTATTAGTGTAATAGATTATTGCATAGGTAATACTGAATTTTTGACAGTTGTTAAAAATTTCGAAGTTCATGATTTTTCGAAACTTTACTCTGTTTGCCATAATCCTATTTATGTAGAACTATCATTGACAATTAACCAAGAGAAGCGAAATACTAATAATGAAAATACCTGTAATAACGAACAAAAAGATAAAGCTAAAGGTTGGAATGACGACTTGCAACACATTTTTCTCGAAAAATTAGGTCAGAAAAATATTGAAATTAACAATTTATGTGGAATTCTTGACAATATTAAAGAAGAAATCGATCTAGATTTTGTTGACAAAATTGTAGACGATACCTGTAACATTCTTATATCAAGTGCAAAGGAAACATTTGGGATAAAAAATAATCGAAGAAAATCAAAGATAAATTTTCACCAACAATAGAATGTTACCACGCACGACAAACATTTCGTAAGGCTAAAAAACGCTACCAGAGAAATAGATGTAAAGATCTCAAAGACGATATGTATATAGTAAAGAAAAAATATATAAAAAATTGTTGAAAATGTGTGTAAATAACCATAAAAATCAAACGAAAGAAAAATTGAAAAAACTAAAATCAACAAACCTGAAAGAATATTCGAAAATAATAAACTCTGGCCAAAAAAAAAAAAATGTAAATGCATCTGCTGAGGAATTATATGAATTTTTTAAAGATTTAAATATGGAAAAAGATTATGAAATACCAGACTATGTTTTATCAAATGAGGATATAGATATTCTTTCTAATTTACAGTGTAATGAGTCTATAATGAATCGATAACTTGTGATGAAATAATGCAAAGTATAAAAAGTCTTAAAAGAAACAAATCATGTGGAAGTGATGACATATACAATGAATATATTAAAAGTTCATGCAACATATATATAATGGTGCTCCTCTATCAAAAAATATTCAATAAAATTCTTGACAGCGGTTGTTTCCCATCCGATTGGTAGTGTGGTGAAATAATCCCTATCTATAAGAATAAAGGTGATGATACTGAACCCAAAAATTATCGCCCAATAACTCCAATTAGTTGTATTGGAAAGCTATTTACATCTATTTAAAATAATAGACTTTATAGATATTCAGAAGAATTCAAAATAATACAGGAAAACCAAGCTGGATTTCGTAAAAATTATGGTACAACTGATCACATATTTACTTTGCATACAATCATCGAAATATTCAAAAAGATAAAAAAAAGAATTTATTGTGCCTTTATTGGTTTTGAAAAAGCTTTTGATTCTGTATGGAGAATAGGACTCTGGAACAAAATACTATTTGATTGTAATATATATGGAAAATGTTTTAGAATAATCAAGAAAATGTATGAGGGTATCAAGACAAAAATTAGAGTAAATGGTGTTCTTTCAGATACTTTCCCTTGTCAACTTGGTGTAAGACAGGTGAAAATTTATCCCTTTTTTTGTTCTCGCATATTTAAATGATTTAGAATCATTCCTCACCATGAATGATATAACTGGTTTAGAGAAAATATCTGAAATGATTGAGACTGAACTTCATGTGTATATTAAGGTTTTTGCTCTGTTGTATGCTGATGACACTGTTTTATTTGCTGAAAACCCTGAGTCATTAATAAAAACAATACAAATACAAAAAAATCAAAAGCTTCTTTGAGGTGTGGTGTCACGGAAATGAAGGTGTATTTACATGCAAATAGTATCTTTAAACAACCTTGATCTTTTTACTTTAAAATCAATCGGGGTCTTCCTTAGACCACAAGGAGTTTATAAAAATTCATTGTAAAAGCTCTAAGGTTCTCATGATATGCTCGTAAACGTAAAACAGACAGATTTTTTATTGCGATTAAGAGCATTGATATCTCATGTATAACTTTTGACTACAAAATCAATAAGGATCTTGCTCTCCTTCCACAGGAAGTATGGAAGACTTCACAAAGCATAAAGGTTTACTAAGATATAGCGTGGAAATGAAGGTATTACGGCAAGCGAGAACTACAGATAACAGACAACTAGACGGACGACCTGACGGACAGACAGACCGAAATTAATTTCATCTTTTTCGTAGGGTACGATTACAATTTATGAAAGTTCTGGAACTATTGTTTGTCTTTAATACATATTTGATATATATTATACAATTATCTCTGTTTTTGAAGTCAACTCGATGATTTAGCCACCCGAGGAGCGCAATATTCACTGAACCCCAAAAAGGTGATATGCATATTTTTCTACGAAGCTGTCTAAATCATCGTATTGACTGAAAAAAACAGCAATAAGTGTTTGATTATATGTTTCAATGATTAAATGATACGACTCGTTACTTCTCTGCATTTGATGAAGTCCAAGCCAATTAAAAAAAGAGAGACAGAGTTCAAATTCAAATAAAAGTCGTATTACAAATAATTTGAAAGAAGAAGGTATTGTTTCCATACAATTTTTGCCCTGTGATTTTCTAAAAAAAAAAAAACATAGGTAATCAAAGATTACGAAGCTCACCTTGACGAATGTTATCAGTTTAAGTCATGCAAATCCTACATCATATTTTCTTTATATTAAGTATTCATCCCGACAACAATATTCTTGCAAAGTTGTGCTTTAAACCTCTATACACATTTCTATGCGTTTAGTGTGAAAAACATGTATTGTGTAAACAAATATTCATAACTGTTAAATTTACAGATATCAAAGACTTCAAGTTCATTGGATTGATCTGTTCCCAAAACTTTAACCTGGTCTCTTTTATGGAAAATATAGGTCAGATCCAGCATCCCAAGCAAGTCTGATAGTGTCCATCCTAAGATGCATCATCCATGCAAGTTTGGTTTAGCTAGGGCTTATAGTTACTTGGGAATGAAAATGTAGGTCAGATCCAGCATTTCCCAAGCAAAGCCTGGTAGTGTCCATTCTAAGATACATCATCCATGCAAGTTTGGTTTAGCTAGGGCTTACAGTTACTTGGGAATGAAAAATGTAGGTCAGATCCAGCATCCGAAGCAAGTCTGGTAGTGTCATCCCTAGATACATCTTCCATGCAAGTTTGCTTCAGGTAGGGCTTATAGTTACTTGGGAATGAAAATGTAGGTCAGATCCAGCATTTGAAGCAAGTCTGGTAGTGTCCATCCCTAGATACATCATCTATGAAGTTTGGTCCAAATAGGGCTATATTCTTGGGAATGAAAATGTAGGTCAGATCCAGCATTCAAGCAAGTCTGGTGTGTCAAACCCTAGATGCATCTCCATCAAATTTGATTCAGGAAGGGCTTATAGTTTTGGGAATGAAAATGTAGGGGATGCATGAAGCAAGTCTGGAGTGTTATCTAAGAT
>NW_026938787.1:0-8736 GCF_032062105.1 Saccostrea cuccullata
TAGATGTACAAGGTTTTTCATCCGATTCTTAAATCTTGCGCTTCTTTCCCTTGTTCTCTTGTAACTCGCTCACAGTAGTTGTAAGTGACAAAATGTTCTTTTGCATCTCTTTCATCATATTGATGATGGATGCATTGTCTTTCCCTCCCTCATCTTTTTGTTCACTGAGGGACTTTTCAACAGGCTGACACTCCGAGTTTACACTCATTTTTACTGTATATACAGTTTTTCTAAAATGCGTCTATACGCAAATTCAGCGTCTATACGCTATATAATGTCATAAAAGACATAAATGTTGTTGACATATACAATGTATATCACAAAGTCACAAACTTTTAACAAATTCCAATTGAAACAAAAGAAACTGAATTTACGTCTAATTCCGAACCACGCTAACTTATCTATGAACCACGCGGTAACCTTATCATCTCATTTGAGACAGAGGCACCCTAGGGGAGAAGAAATTTGATTTCGTATAATATGATTTTTTTTTCAACAATCAGTTTGCAGAGTGACATAACACATAATTGCAATATACTTTTTAATGTAGAAATAATAAGATAAAATGAAAAAAGATATGTTACAATGGAATTACATTGTATTAGTATTGATGTTTCATTTGGTTGCACCTTTGTTTCATTCATTAAGAAACATGATGAGCAATTATATTTCACTGCAAATTTTAGTAAATAAAATTGTGTACACCTCTAGATCCATAAGGTATTTTTGAATTGGCACCTTCTCTGAAAAACCCAGCGGGGGGGGGGGGGGAGTATTTGTCCCTACTGGACAATTCTAGTTGATTCTTTCATGAAACAATATTCTTATATTTATCTGTCAATTAATATATACCTGTGACATTTGAAGCGACATTCCAGGATTTTCTTCAGTACAATGATAATACAATGTCATGTACATTGCTACAATGTATAAGCAACTTGTAGTCCTCTGCATCCCCGAACTAATTCCGGCTGAAGTTTGATGTTTAAGTAGTTATCACATTCAATCATTAAAACTAACGTTTAAACTTAACTAACTATAAATTGTTTAAATTTAATAAATCGTTACAACTATGTGGGGCTCTTCGCTCGCTCAGAGGATGTTAAAACCCCCAAACTCCCTCTACATCCGCCACCTCATTTTTTCTCTATCTTGTTTTGATGTGGCGGAAAAAGGCTTGGCATATTGTAAAACGCGCTTTATTCTTGTCTGTTGGAGAAAAATCTCCTAAAGAAAAAAAGTCTGATAATAAATGAAGATTCAGTCATACTTTTGACAATTTTCCATATTAAATATATCCTCTAGATATATACACATACATATCTCCTTATGAACAGACAATGGTCGACTTAAAGGAGGAAATTACTGAAACAGGTGTGTGAAAGTTGAGGGTGCTAAGGAACATATTTCAAGCTTACAACCAAAATACTGCAGCATCCCTGTGCAAAACTATAGAAACACGACTCGAAAACAGACATGATCATACGGCACGTCAATGTCAGATCGAAAAGTGTTTAACGAGTCAACAATTCGGAGACCTGTCCAAGCACCCACAGGAAAAAAAAAAACTTTGGTTGACAGAGCCAGTGACCTCGTGAAGAAATTAGAAAAAAAATGCGGGAAAAGACCAAAGAATACGAGACCAAACTCAAGGTTGTCAATTCGGTCAAGAACTCCTTTAATCAAAGAATAAACAGTAACAAAGAAAAATATATGCTACAAACTTCCAACAGAACTTGCGTACAGAGATCAGGAATCGTAAATGCCGATATCGCCAAGTTGGTAGACTATTTTCAAGGAAAAATGCCGCAAAATATTGAAGAAATGTCGGAGACATTCCAATGCATTATATCGTCTTTGATTTAAGGACGGGTTCCGGACACGTTTCCTCAAGAAGGAACCTTAATCCAGGCAGACGTTTTCTGGAGAATCACCCATCTCCAGTTAGATTCCCTCCCGCCGCTTCCTTGGGCTCACCAGATCAACGATTTCTATTATTATTGATTTGTTTGTTTGTTTTTTTTTGCAAAAAGGAGGATTTAATATATCTTAAATCTTTGGTTAATAAACATTATTTAGTGAAATTATATACATGTAGTCTAAACGTTTATATTCCATGATATAAGTTATACTGTTGACATAAATATGTGTATACTACATGTATTAATATATATTCGGGAAATTAAAAATGAAATTAAAATATCCTTTTTACATATTTGACACCTTTATATTCTTTTTTAATAGATGAAGATTCACTCCCACTAAAAAAGAGACAATCACTGATGTAAACAATAATTTTTTTTCGCTGGTCCGAATACAGTACTATTAAACCCATCATTATAAATATCTGTACAAGTTGAAGGTCAATCACCAAGTTTTTCGTCAGATCCATCATGGTTTAACTATCAAACTTGGCACAGTGTCAAGGGCTCTCCGCTCTGCCGTCTCCACCTAATTGCACAGGCTGGTCAGAATCCAGTGTTTCTCTAATGTAGGCAGCTTGCTGGTTCTTCAACACATCAACTATGGCAGGGTGTAAGTAGCACTATTGATGGTTCATGAATGTCCTATAGGAGATGGTGGCAAGGTTCATAAAGTTAAACATCCTGATGGTGTTTGATGTAGAATTTACCAAAATGGTGTAGAATTGCGGATACTCGTCCGATTTATATTCGCTAAAAATCACGTCTAGTTACCTGACGGAGACTTCTTTCGATGAAGGGTAAAGTTCTCTTAAGATGGAACCATTGCATGGGAGTAAGTTGTTCTCCGAATCACAGGTACTTGTGGACAGGAACACCCCCCCCCGGGGTGAATATCGGGGGGGGGGGGGGGTTCCTGTCCACAAGTACCTGTGCTCCGAATAAGGTAGGTTTTTCCTTCCTAAAACGTCTAAATTCTACATACGCCGATCCGTCGTCCGAGAGGCAGACACCGACGAATAGAAAGTTAATGGAAACGATTTTAAATATTTACACGATTCCACGGCAAAGCTAAAGTTTCCTGAGTCTGTAACCTTAGGGGAATGAGAAATGTTCCAAATGTCTACTGTCATTCCAAACACGCATAGGCGTAGTCAAAGGGGGGCAGCGGGGGCACTAGCCCCCCACTTTCAGATCGGGGGGGGGGGGGCAAGAGTATGTGCCCCCCCCCCACTTTTTAAAAAAGAACAAAATCACAACTATTTTGAAATAAAATTAAACCCCAATTTTTTATGTTCAACAGTTCAACAACTGATATCAAAAAAATTGGAAGTGAAAGTAACTTTCCTTCGAAAAAAGAAGTTGGCCACTAGCAGTCAAAGTTATCGGAATGCTTTCTCTTTTTACCCTTTCTTCTAGTTACCTCCTTTTTGATGCAAAGAGTTCGTAATCATAGAGTTGGTAGCCGTTTTCATGAAAAAATCAGTCCATTTTTTTAGTATCGGCGACACAAGTATTTAAAGGAGG
Source organism: Saccostrea cuccullata (assembly GCF_032062105.1). Classification (NCBI taxonomy): domain Eukaryota; kingdom Metazoa; phylum Mollusca; class Bivalvia; order Ostreida; family Ostreidae; genus Saccostrea; species Saccostrea cuccullata. The sequence goes on from NW_026938787.1 coordinate 3,450, forward strand.
CATTCTGTTTCAGAAAAAGGGATATTTTTTAAAATGCAGTACGAAATTGACTTTGTAATAGATAGATTAGATTCAGATGACTGTGTCTCCAGAGAAAATCGGAAGGAATGAAAATCCTTAGTCACAATAGGTATATACATGATATGTTTAAATTCGACGTCATTTTTTCCTTTCTGTAAACACACTCTTCTTTAAAATTGTTTTTTTTCTTCCTTCACTAGTGTGTCACCACATATATCTAAAAATATATATACTAAGTTCACTAGTGACAGTTTTTTTCTTCTTTCAAGTGTTATTGTCTGTAGTCAGTGTATATGTACATTTATTCAAATTTGGTTTCGCCATGAGTGCGTCCTTTTAAGAAGATCACTTCTCCGCTTAAGGAATTTTTCTAGCTCGAGTCCGTCAGCGGCACGGGAGGCGTCGTTTCATTAATACTACGATCAGGGAGAACATAAGAATAAAGGAAAGGATTGCCAGTATTACTCGACTGTATAGCTATCAAGTATTGTAATTTAAGAAGATTTCATAAATAATCGATAAAATAAATAAATTCAAGTTGATATTTACGCATGATCATGTTGTTTATTAATTTTTGTGGCTTGTTAAATTTCAATGACCTCACAATTAAATTTCCAATACGATGTACAAGGAATGTGAACTCTGACCTTCCTTAACATAGCTGAGGAATAATAAAAAAATATATATATAATACGACACCGGTAGGAAAAAAAGTAGATATTGATTAAAATCAAGTATGAACCAAGGCACCCCCTATGAATCAAGATGACGAGTGGCACTCCTTCCCTTTCTTTTTATATACAGTAAATATGACATTTTTTAATACGTGCTAATTTCGGGGAATTTCAGGCAAACATAGAAAAAACATAATACACCATCCTCTAACCAAGCGCCTATGCTTAAACAGGGGAATATCATCGTCGCAAACCACGGCCAAAATGTACGCTCCTCTCCCATTCTGGCCGTGGTTCATCGAGGAGAGAATTCTACGTAGCTCATTAAAATATTGACCAATGCGAGTAAAGCATAGTCGGATGATGAACTTTATCGCGACCTTTCAATATCCAAAGGAAATATTTCTTGTATACTGTTGACGTCAGTTGTTGATTTCGATGGAAACAAAACTTGCCACTGACTGAATATGACGTCACAACAGAGGCGTGAATATTCAAAAGATTACGACACTTCGCAGTACAGTTAAGGTGCGCAATGGAAATATCGTCTAAATTTTGTATTAAAAAATGTATTCGTAATCGGGATGGCGATTATTTCTAGCACATTATTTATATCGGATAATTGTAATTATGTTTAATAACTACATATCAAGGACGATTATATTTTATATTTAGACTAGTCACGTGATGCGGCAGTCAAGCGATTTTAGCACATCGAAGTATTGATGTCACATATAAATATCACTAGTGCAAGGGCATAACCAAGTTAAATTTCCAACTTTAGTATATAAATGTTTTCAACACGCAATGTAATTTCTAAAAAGTGCTGCGATCCTGTCTTAATTTTGCAATTTCATTGTTAAATTATACCTGTATGACCGAATGCTATATTTTTTGCTGGTCAGCGGCAGGAAATATCGATATAATTAAATTGTTTTTAAGATTTCTTCAGGATCGCAGCACTTTTCAGATACCTTAATATTTCTATAGTTGAAATGTTAAAGCTTACTTTGATCGATAGAGCGTATGCCCTTGCATTAGATCGATTTATTGGTGCATTCGATTATAAGAACTCTTCAGACACTAGTGTCATTGTTGAGCATGCGCAATAGAGTATGCAGGGTTTTTTTTAAAGGGTTGTAGGGGGCCTGTATTCGGCCCCATTCCCAACGGGAAAAAGTACGTGTTTTTCCCAATTTCATCAGAGAAAATTCCCAAAAGTTAAAAATAAATATCGTTAAAAAAAAAGAAAAAAAAAAGTGTCTCGAAGTTCGTGAAAAGTAAATCGGGATCGGGGTTTATAAAAATCTAAACCGCATGCTCCAAATAAAAGCCGCCATATTGTGACTGTCAACCATGTCGCACAATTCAAAGGATTACCGAAAAAAATTAAACTGGATGATGCAAAACAGGTTAAACCTATTTACACATACTTTTCTAACAATACGGTTACCGAAAGTGAAACTCAACCCAGTGCTTGCACCTCTGATGCCGAATGTCAGAATACTTGTAGCCAAAGTGAAAGTCAACCAACTACTTCCGAGGCCGAGTGTTTGTTTGCACCAGACAAAAACATTAGTACTAGTAGTGAATGTGAGAATAAAGAACCAGAGAAATCAGCGAGTTTGTGTGTAAGTAAGTCTAAAATAACATCTGATGAGGATTCTTCAGACACAGATAGTGAAGATGATGAGTGTCCGTCAGTGGCTTCGAGTGACAAACGATTATTTAAGGTAAGGTTTGCGCTTACAGGGAGATAACTCCTGTCTCGTCGTCAACGACGCTTTTGATCATCCGAGCGTTTGAAACAAGCGCAATTAGTATTACAATTGTAAACATGCGCATTCATTCAAATCATGGTGTTTCGGAATAAAAAAGGTAAATTTCAATAAAAAAAATCATACTTAAGATATTTTAAAGCCTTAGAAAATAAAAGAAATTCATCAAAAAATCATCCCGTTGAAGACACAATTAACGAAGACCACTGTTACACCTCGCCATCTGATCCTGTATCCTGTTACGCAGCTGATATTGACGTTCAAGAATGCATCGTTGATCCGTACAAAAACGAAGACTGGAAAACTGGGAGACGGGTAGTTGAATTACAAACTCTGGCTCAGCAAATGTACTGTGCTATATGCCGATCACCATTACATCTGAGTAACACCGAGAATGAGAGGAGATACGGACTGGGGAGTGTACTGTTCATACGATGTGATTGCGGAGTGTTGAATGACGTTCAGACGGGGAAAAAAACCAACAAAACATTCGACGTTAACTCAAAGCTAGCGCTAGGTATTTTTTTCTGTTCTAGCTTTCCTTTTTTTTTTTAAAAATAAATTTGCAGTCTTCTCTCAAGTAAGGCCTATATGGTGTTATGCCAGATAAAATTAATCTTTAGGCTTAAAAAAAATCTCATCTCCGCCCTTCCATCTCAAAGTGACCCGCCCCTCTGTATTTTTAATTTTTATTATTATTATTATTTGTGTTATCATTAATCTGGTATTGTATAATAAAATTGAATCCTATAATGAACAGAGAGTTAGCTACCAACTTTTAGAATACATCATGTAACATGTAACTATGTTTACAGTTACTTGTAAATACCATGTGTATAATGACTGTGATATATGCCTTCATTGTACTTTGTAGTTGTTTTCTCATCGATAAAACTTGCACAAAATGTTGGCATAATAAAACAACAAACTCAGAATCTTTATTTGACATAATCCATGTAAACAGAACAGGATAAAATTATGTTAAGCAGTTTGTAAAAAGTATAGGAAAAGTTTTTCACAATATTTTAATTCTCCTCTAGAATCATCATTATAAAGCATAAATTCTAGCAAAGAAAAGTAATTTTATTGCTCTCTTTTGAAAAAAAAGTGCAGTAACGGCAGACTCTTTCACACCTGGGGAAAATTTCATTTTGTACAAAAAAAAAAAAATTGCTAAGTTACCTTATATGTATAGATGCTTACTCTTACAATAATTAAAGATAAAAAAAAACTATATACCCCACATTGCCCTTGCCCAATTTATTTATTTATTTTTTCTTTTCAACACACAAACACCATTTATTTTCATGATTTTAGCAAATAAGGATGAGAATCTGAATTCTTAATTTATGTGGTAATATCTTGTTTCTGGAATGGGCCAAAATGTTATATTAGCTAGACCATATTTCAAAAGGCATGATTTCATTCCATCAGTTAAACCTTCTTTTTTTGTCCCCCGCTTTCGCGAAAGCGAGGGGACATTAAATCTCATTCGTCTGTCCGTCAGTCTGTCAGTCTGTCCGTCTGTCAGTCTGTCAGTCTGTCCGTCACAAAAACTTTAACCTTGCCCATAACTTTTGATTTGGTGGAGCTATGGCTTTCATATTTCACATGTGTATTCCTTGTGACAAGACCTTTCTTTGGGTACCACCAAATTTGACCTTTTGACCTTGACCTTGGAGTTTGACCCACTTTTACACAGAAATTTCAAACTTTTACTTTGGCCATAACTTTTGAATGTAAGGTACTAGGACTTTAATATTTCACAAATGTATTGTTTGTTGTAAGACCTTTCATTGGATACCAACATCCTTGACCTTTTGACCTTGACCTTGGAGATTTTCGTATCTATGAAAAAACTTTAACCTTGGCTATAACTTTTGAACAATAAATACTACGGCTGTCATACTTCACATTTATAATTCTGAAGAAAAGATCTTTCATTGGATATGAAGAACTTTTACCCTTTGACCTTGACCTTGGAGTTTCAACTACTTTTTAAAAACTTTAACCTTGGTCACAACTTTAAAACAGTAGATAATAGGACTTTTATATTTCACATATGTATTCCTTGTTGCAAGACATTTCATTGGATACCAACAACCTTGACCTTTTGACCTTGACCTTGGAGATTTACTTACTTATGGGAAAACTTTAGCCATGACCATAACTTTTGAACGGTGAGGGCTATGGCTTTCGTACTTCACATATGTAATTTTTTTAAGAAGACCTTTCATTGGATACCAACAACTTTTACCCTTTGACCTTGACATTGGAGTTTTAACTACTTTTAAAAAAAAAATTTAACTTTGGTCACAACTTTTGAACGGTAGATACTAAGACTTTTATATTTCAAATATGTATTCTTTGTGACAAGTCCTTCTTTGGATATCAACAACTTTTACCTTTTGACCTTGACTTAAAGATTTACGTACTTATGTAAAAACTTTAACCTTGACCACAACTTTTGAACGGTTAGGGCTAGGGCTTTTTTGCTTCGCATATGTAATCCTTGTGAGAAAACCTTTCATCAACAACTTTGACCCTTTGATCTTGACCTTGGAGTTGACCTACTTTTAAAAAACGTTAACTTTGGCCATAACTTTTTAACGGTCAGGATAAGGATTTTCTCCTTCAAAAAAATCAACTTCAATGATAATTTCTATGAAATGACATATGATAGGATGTTTATATTAGACACAATATGTCATAAAAAAAACATCTCACCAACAAAGACACCGAAAGCGGGGGACCACAATTCTTTGAATTTGCTTGTTATTCTAATGTCTCCAATTCCTTATCATTCATTGTACC